>NW_012130129.1:1171750-1202458 GCF_000143395.1 Atta cephalotes
GTGTGTGTGTGTGTGTGTGTGTGTGTGTGTGTGTGTGTGTGTGTGTGTGTGTGTGTGTGTGTGTGTGTGTGTGTGTGTGTGTGTGTGTGTGTGTGTGTGTGTGTGTGTGTGTGTATTAAAATCGCCGCGATTGTCATTCCGTAATACTCCGCGACATTTTGCGCCGAGCGAAATTTATATCCGTTGACTCGATTGTCGCTATATGTGCACTAATTTCATCACGTTCAACGAGCAACGTGTTGTTGTAAATAGCGTTTGACACGCGTAAATGCGTGCAACGATTTCTGACGAAACGTTTGGACGTTTGCCAGTCGATTTATGTATCCATGCAGACACGCGCGACAATCGATTTTTTGGTAGCTTTTTCACTTTTCGGTTTCACATTTCGTTACCCAAATTGTATCTGACAAAAGCGCGGTCACAACTATTGTTTGAGTGGAAAGCAAATATGAATATATCGTATTTTATTTAAAACATACGCATTACTACTTTTCCTAAAATATTGTATTTTTTATTAAATCGCAAATTCACTTGTTAATAATATTATGGACATAATTATAATGGACATAAAAACTTGTTCTTTATCAGCACATGTCCATTATGTATGTCATAAAATATACAATTTTAGTTTGTTGATTTTATTTATATTAAACAACCTATTAACAAGTGCATTCAAACTTTTACATTTATAGCTGCAGATTATATGACAATGCTCATCATCTCTAGAAGCGATAATAAGATGCTTTGACAATAATAATAGTAATAATAATAGTAATATAAATATATAATATAGGAGAAAATTGTTGAATGCATTAAATCATACCTTTTGCAGTAAAAACTTATGATAAATTAATTTATTATCAATAAACGATTAAATATGTAATAGATATCTGAAAAATTAAGTTACAATTTCCATCGATCATTTGTAAATTAATATCAAATGGGAAATATAATAAAAAATTAATTTTAGTCTATTTTTCTCCTAACTATAGTTGATGGCCTCTTATATTTGATGCTGAAATATTACCATATATTTTGATAATCAATTTCCTTAAATTTTTGTACAAAAACTATTTTTAATTAAAAAATACTTTTTCATTAAAACATATAAAATAAAGTAAAAAAGCTTGTAGAATTGTCTAATTTTCTATAAAGTTAGAGTTTTCTATAAATGTATTACATTATTATTATTATTCAACAACCAATAAAACATTAATGATAATCATATAATTTTATTAGTATCCAAAACAGAAATGTGCGACTCTAAATCGATTCACTAAAAATAGAGCTTTTTAATAAAAAAGAGTAGTATCTTTTGCTTAGAAAAATCGATTTTCTTAAAGGTTTATTAATAATCGTTAAAGAATCGTTCTTTACGATTGGAATATCGATCTTTTCAGAGAATTAGAATATTTTATTCTAATCTAAAACAAAGTATACACCAAATATACGACCGTAAGTATCGTTACCAAAGAACTGACCAACGTCCAGCGACAATGTCCCGTTGCGAATTATAAATTCGTGAATATCTAACGCAGCAAGGACACGCGGGGGTTCTCTTATGTACATTCATACCGTGACATACATATTCATGAGGGTAACGTGATACTGTGGCAGTTAGCCTCCGCGCAGCGTCCTTTTAATTCCGTAGTTTGTGCGCCGGTTCGCAAGAGTCTCGACATGTATACAGAAAAGGAGAGAAACCGGCCAATTGACACGTAAATTAAGTATAATGATACTGTAGCAGCTCTAATGTTACGATGACGATAATGACGATGATACCGCCGGCAATGCTTTGACACCAGCATATCGTATCGTTGTCGTATCGATGCTGAAATATGAGACAAGTTATATTTCACTTTTGCGTACAATAAAGATAATTACAATAAAGATAAGATTTAATTGCACTAAAAGATATACAGGCTGTAACTGAAATAATACAGTGCTATTTCTAATAAAACCTAAGTTGAAAAGTTCTCTATCATTTTGCAATTTTTACAACAGTTAACGAGATATTAATTTCTAAATTTATTATATTTATAGATTTAAATTTATTATATTATATAGATATTAATTTCTATTGCCGAATAAATGTATCGTAAAATCGATGTATAAAACAATTTTTTTTAAGATATCTTTTCGTATTCTTTGTGAAATATTTTGAAGATTTTTCTTAAAGAACTTTTAAAGATATTTTAAAGCAGTCTTATAGACATGTCAATTATAGATATTTTGTTCATTGAGTAATTAAAAAAAAATATTGCGAAAATTGTAAAATGATAGAGGACCATTCGTCTCAGTTTTTTTATTAGGAATAGCACTATATGATTAGTGGGCGTTATTTCAGTTACACCCTGTATAATCGGTAATTTTATGATAATTTTATTTACATGGACTAACTAAGATTTATATTACCTCAATATATTTTTTGTAATTATAAGTTCTTTGCAGTGTTTTAAGACATTATCTTAGCTTCAGTTTATAATGCGTTTCAAGTCCGATAGTAATCAGTTTTATAACTGGAAAATGTATTTAACATTTATGGTATATAAAATATTATTATAATAATAAAAAATATTATTAAGCAAGAAGATTTAGAAACTCGAACGTATTTTACCTCCTTCATTTACAAGACAAAACAAATATGCTAATTGAATCTTTACAGAACAAAAAAGCCATTATATAGTGACACTGAAACAGTATTATGTTTTAAGAAGAAATATAATGAAATAATACAAGAAATAATACAAGAAATATAATGAAATAATAAATTCTAATAAATCTTACTAACAAAATTATTTTAAAAATAGAATCTTACTAAAAAAATGATTTTAAAAATAGAATCCCGTCCTCTAAAGATTAATTACATTAAAAAGTAATATAATTTCAGGTTGATTATTCATTATTCCTTTTTCTTTTTCCTTACACTTTAAATATTCACTAACAATAAGTATTCTTTTCTTTTTGTACGACGTTCATCGTACACATGACCGACGCATGTAACTTGTCGTTGCAAAAGCAGGGGAATGGACTACGTACTCGCGAGGTAACATGCATTTTCTTGCGGTTTAAAGCCTCAAGTATACGAACATTACAAAAAAGAACATCCTTCATGTTTTGCATACTCATACACTCGTTTGCACTGTTTTCCTTGCACACAGATTACATTACAGTGATTATATAACGTTACACAGCGAAACTCTGGTAATAATACCACATGTTGCTAACGTCTAATGTCGATGATCTTGATAATGACAACAGTACGCTGTTGGCCGGACACGTCCGGTGCTGGTGCACGCGATTCGAGAAGAATTCGATTGTATTTCGTTCTTTTATCTGAGATCAGTGTTTCCTGAGTGTTTCGCGCGCGTGGCTTTGTTGTTCTTTCCTTGGGAACTTGAGGATTTTTAATCCATTGTTTCATGCTTGCATGAATTAGAAATCGATATTCTTAATCTTTCTCTTATCTAGCGTTAATTATGCAAAGCGGGTGTGATTAAAGAGCACGTGTTTCACAATTGAGTGCGAAAATCAAGTGCGATGAGAATCATTTTTAATATCTGGCAACGTCAGCTGCAACGTCTCGCTCGAACTTTGGTCTTCCTCTCCTTTTTCGAGGTCTCTTTCACTCTACCCTCTTATGCGCGATGAATTGCAAATTTTCCGCAAAGAGTTTGTTTCCGCGATCTTCTCGCGATCTTTTCGTACTTTTCCTCGGTGATCCCCGGCAAGTTACAATTGGGGGACACCTTACTCGATATTAAATTCCCGTGACAGACAGCTGCAAGAGTTTGAATCGACGTATTCATCTGTTTTGCATAATACGCGGTTCGTGAATTGTTATAATTATAATATGGGTGCATTATTGTAATGTGAAACATATAACCTCCATTAACTCTACGGAGCTGAGTTGGATCCTTTTGATTATATATAAATCTCTTTATCATGAAATGTCAAATAATTCAATTTTTTATATTACACCTTCAAATTTGGATTATTCTTATAAAAATATACTCAGTATTTATTCTTTTTTTTATACGAATGGTTCCTTAAAATAAAAAATGTGTCAAAACTCATAATTTATTAGAAATATAAAAATTTTATAAATCGTTCCATTATTATATCTAAGTATCTCTGTAAAATTTATTTAGTACAATTCTCTTATTGAAATTCTCTGATTGAAAAGTTATTAATTTTTGTTTGCCTTGATTATTATGTAAAATCACGTTTTGCAATGGATACTTATTTTTAATGAAAAAGTAATAAAGTAGAGAAGTATCACGAATTAAATCAAATTTTTTAATATATATTAATAAAAAATCTAATAAATGATTTAAAAGTTTATTTGGAGTCATTTATTTGTTTAAAAGTTATTTACGTAAATTTGCAGTAAAATATGGTAATTGCACTGTAAGCTATTAATAATCAAATAATTTGCTGTTTTGTTTTTTGCATTTGGTTTCAAAATGTATTTATCACAAAATTTGAATAATATTGATTGATATTGGTTTTTCTTTGTTCATTTTTTGGTTGCTACTTTTATATAATTATATATTATATAATATTGTATACCAAAACATCTTTAATTATTGCCTTTTAATTAACACAAATTAAATGGATTTTGACAGGGTGTTAGTAACTGTGACACAGATTTTAGCGTCAGCTCAGGAGAATTAAAGCATATAGTCGTTATTATGTTATTCCAATTCTTTACGCGATAAAAATTTTCAATAAAGAAAATTTTACGTACTTATCTTTTGTAATAAATTACAATTAAATTCTATGTAAGATGAATCATAAGATGAATCATAAGATGAATCATAAGAACAATAAATCGTAACGTGAAAGAATCAAAGGGGATGTTTAAGCACAGCAAATGGCGAGCATATGGCGAGTGTCTTTCGGTTTTTCCGACGAGCAACGACAATTATCCTCTGGAGAGCAAGGAGAGCTTCGTAAAACCGGAAGTAAAGAGCCGTAGCTCGAAATGTCACGGGATTCATTGTTCATGAACCAATGGCCCACGGCATCAGACCGGAAATGGCGGTCCCGGCCAACTTTAGCTGCAAAACTTTTCGGATTAGTTTCTACTCTGCCCAACCACTATGCTGAAAATTTGCTGGAGGGGTAGATGGCTCCGATGGATTTTAGGATTCGCACAAATATAGACTCATGTGAAAGTGGGATATACATTGGTGCTTGAAAATCGTACTCGGAATAAAGTATGAAATGTTTCTCAATATGGAGAATATTTGTATTGAAATAATCATAAAAGCAATAGATAAAATTGATTTATTTCATTTATTTGACAAATTATCTTTTACTTGATTAAATTATCTCGATGATGTGAAATCTAAAGTTATTTTAAGAGTAAAAAATTAAGAAAGAGTTTTTCACAACGATATTAATTTAGAATTTCTGTGCAATGGCTCTTATATTAAATGCAATTAATTAGCCCATGTATGAAACAAGATTTCCGGTGTTATAGAGTTAAGTGGGATGGAATGTCGAATGTGTGCGCGGTCGCGTGTAGAAGCGCAGAGCAATTTACGGGACGTCCATTCTCGGGCCGCGAAATGCAATATGTTTGCAGTCGACGAGAACATAAATTTATGATTTACGGGGACAAAGGAACATACGCGTGCTTGCGCGCGGGCGTGTTACGGCCGCGTGAAAATGTACGCGCGAGCGTTTGCGGATTTACGGGGCAACGCACGTTTATGATTTGCGAAACACCTGTTCATGGTCTATAAGAGAAAATGTATTTATAGCCCAGTCGAGTCGTCATAAATCTGCTACGTAAGAGGCCTTGCGCGAGGGTTGAATTAAAGTTAACCGGATCTACCTCTCTGATTAACTGATTACATTACGTTAGGTTGAACTAACCGATTAGATTGCTTCAGAAAAATTATTCAAAATAAAAATAAAAAATACAATAAAAAATAAATTATATTTGTATTGAAATCAGTCTTGATTAAAATTTTTGTGTTCAAATATAATATATTTGAATGTTAATTTAATATAATGTGGATCGTGTTATTTGTTATTCAACATTTCTTGATATTAAAATTGTATAATTAATGAATAAGTGAACAATTAACATAAAAATAATGTATTAATTTAATATTTCATAAATGTTATTGAAGAAATATGTTTCTATAAATTATGTCAATGTTACATTTTTTTATATTAACTTTTACATAACATTTCTGTTATTTAACATATTTATCTCGTATTAAAATAAGACAAAAAATTTGGTAAATCAATTTGAAATATGTAAAACGTGCTAAATTCAACAAAAATTTTCCAACTGTGTTTAATTATATGCAAAAAATTGCAATACCAAAGAAATTTTAATTATATCATTTAGTCATCGAAATAAAGCAATTAGAGCAATTAGAATTATTAAAATTAAACCATTTCTTCTTCAATTGTTGTATAATTCTTTGAATTGTTACTCCGAAAATTTAGTAACTTAAATAAAGTGAAAGTTAAAAAAATGACAAAAGCTTATAACTGTTTTTACATACAAGTTCCTCGCTTAAACCTCTATATAGTCAAGTAATTACGCGCATAATACATATTTTGTTTAACAAGGAGTAATGGAGAGAAACGCGTGGCAAATAATTACACGCTAATTTCCGCTCAAATAATGCACTTGCAAAATTTCGCAGATTCCCGAGGCTGAGCTGTTTTGCCGGGATAGTGTTGCACAACTCTGCACGTGCGTGTTCGCGATGTATTCGTTATGGTTCATCGGACAAAGTACCTTCGCAGACGTCGCGGCGAGTTTATGATTTAGGGTAGCTTGCGTAGGTTTTATGGGCCGCGAAGAAATATATGTGTAATTTCTGTATATGATCCCGCGCTGTGTGTGCTAAGAGACTTACGACATAATGCCGGGCACGCTCGTACGTGCGACAGATAGAGTGATACCCCTCGATACTGTTTTTATCGCAGATAAAACACCCGCAACGTCGTGATGCAACGACGCAACAAATTTTGTATTTGTCTCGCGTTTATGTTTGCAATATAAATAAACTGCGACAGCGAATACAGGAGGAGGAGGAGGAGGAGGACATCAGGGTAGAGATGGAGGGAAAGGCACGCCGCACAAAAGCTGCGTATATATTTTACTCGACGGCGGCACAGATTTCGCGTTATCTTTCAAAATTGCATTAAATAAAATTTATCGTTTACGACGGTTTGTAAAATAAATAACTGAATTTATGAAACGGCCGCGTGACATGCCCATTTTCCGTGAATAATGGAGAATTTTTCCACGAGTTCGTTATTCTTTACGCTTTCCCGTTTTACCCTCCTAAGCGGGCATAATTTAGTTTACATGGTACCTATATAAATTTTATGTTTATATTCGCCGTTGTATACTTGTATTTGGAGAACGTAAATTACCATTATATTTACGTAGTAGACACGTCCAGTCTAAATTCGAGGACTGTTCGCCACGCGGTAATCGCACGAATTGCTTCGAGCAGTTTCAATATTCTGCGGCAATCGCCGTTTCCGGCGCTCGGACTTTCTTTCCTTTTGTATCCCGCCGCTTTTCGTGCTCGTAAATTACCTTCTCACATCGGTGGGGCGACTAATCATTCGCCGAACGGGAGGAACGAGAGTGCGCAAAAGTCTCGTGCGAAAATTCCGCGAAGGATGTCCGCGAAGGATGGCGGAGAGAGTTTGCGGCAAGTGAATTCCCTTCACGCTGCAACAACTTTTTGTAAATGGGAGCAGCCCCGCTGTTTTGACGTGTTTTATAAATAATTTCCTCCCGGCACGACCACCGCTGTGTGTTTCACTAGCGAAGACGCGAGAGGTAAGAGGGAGGGGAGGAGGAGGTGGCTCGAGAAGGGTGAACAAAGGGTGAGAGAGAGGTAAAACTTCACCGCGCCCGCGGGATCGGATTTGCCGCTGGAAAAATGCGCCGAGGTGGTGCGACTTGAAAAACTTTTCTCGGTCGCGGGTGCGCGATCAGGCGTACGAGAGGGTGGCCCGTGTAGAAGGGTGGAGGAAAGATCCTCGAAGGATGGACGGACCGAGCAATTTTGTTGTTTCGCGAAGTTACGATGGCGCTCGACGTCGCGCAACGTTTCTCCGGACGGACTCGGTCGAGTGAAATGTAAAATAGAAAATCGCTCATGCGAGAACGATCTT
This sequence comes from Atta cephalotes, assembly GCF_000143395.1. Taxonomy (NCBI): domain Eukaryota; kingdom Metazoa; phylum Arthropoda; class Insecta; order Hymenoptera; family Formicidae; genus Atta; species Atta cephalotes. The sequence goes on from NW_012130129.1 coordinate 1,179,920, forward strand.
CCACTCTTCTCTTCTCGTTTCTTCCTCTTCCCATCCAAGTATTTACAGATTCAGACAAGGCGACGCTTACAAAGATATTGCCTTTAGGAATTGTTCCAGGCTCGATATTTTGTTCCTTTTCTTCGTATTTGTTCATGAATGCGCAATTGAAAGATTATTTATGAAATTGAGGCGTCTTATTTGTATATAAGATATGATTTTAGCAACTAGATTTGATTATACTTTTTAAAGATCAAGATAGAAAAATGGAGTAGAGGAAATTCTCTCATTTTATAATCTATCATTCTGTGATTATCTTTTCGAACAATACACATGCATTTGCATGAATTGTATTAAATTGTATTAAAAAAAAAAATGGAATTATATGTATTTTTAGCGTAAATCAATTTTTCTAATTATTCTGCATATAAAAATATTAGAGTAAAATTACGGTTAATACTTTGCCAAATATTAATGTACATATAATTTATATAATATATAATAGTATATTTATATATTATTATATAAGTGTAATAATAATATATAATATTATTACATAAAAATAATAATAAAATGCCTACATAAATTTGAAGCAAGATACAATAATTATTTTTGTCTTTCGAATAGAATTAATCTTAGCAAACTAACATAAAATGATTAGTGATTTTCGAAAGAAAAATAATTTAATTTAATAGATTTTTTTAACTTTCATATTAAGCAAACTACCTCCAGTTTTATTTTCTTCCATCTTATCATCAGCTAAATGAATTTTTTCCATCTTGATAATTATGGACATGCTTTGCTGCTCAATTCTCGAAGAAACATTCGGCTTGTTTGACTAACGCTATATTCAAATTATCCGATCGATTGCACCGCAAATAGAAATGTATCGTTCAAGTCAGACAGACACGGTTAGGAAATTCCGTTGACTCTCGGAGAATCGATAAATCGTAATTCAATTACCAATGTCGATACCACGGTTATATTTATAGCGTAATAATTTAATATGACGTCTGCATATACCCGTTAAATTATCAATTAAACTCGATGCGAGATACGAATGAAATTGGAAATGCTTATTTATACATTATATCGTACTATTACGGTAATGTTCTTACGACATTAATTTTAATCATTTCTACGTTGTGCGCTTTTATTAGGAAACATAAACGATAGATCAAAACGGTGAAAACAATTTCACTTCATTCGGTTAATATACCAATTGAATCTGATTGGTATACAACACGTGTGATGTCGAAAAATTTAATTTACCGAATTCAACTGCTACAATTTACAAGATTTGTCTCGATGTTATTAAATCCACTCTTCTAACTAAATTCGTCATTTCCTTTTCAGTTACTTTTTTTGGGATACGAATTTATTGGTACATACATTAGCAATATTCTAAATAATCTTATTGAGCATCAAGATCCACTTTGGAATATGGCCTTTTTCGTTTGTTTGTGTTGAACATTTCTCGGTTAATTTTCATTTAGGGGAGAATGGGGGAATTGCGAACTCGGAGCAAACACGAACGGTATTATTGCGGTATATTAGAGTAATGACAATCTCCAATTTCTCACATCCAATGTTCAATATACGCTTATTATTGATACCGCACGTGATCACAGAATGCGCATGTTTAAGGTAAAGATCATTACGATGATTTTAACATAGAGATAGAAAAGGAGAAATTTCAAATATCTAAGGGAATAGTTGAATAAAATCGACGATTATTTATCAATATAGAAATTTTTGAAAGGAGCTTTAAACTATAATATTTATTATTTTTATATATATTATAATAAACTATAATTTTAAATAAAACTGATTCAGCATTGCCGTGTAGCAGCGAGGAATTTCGAACGTTTTTTTGTTTAAAATTATAGTTTATTAAAATGAAAAAGAAGAAATTATGATTACTAGGAATTGGCGTTGTAATTAATTTATAACATAATATTAATTTATGACGATTCCAGCTTCAGTTTAGGACTGTGTTTCAAGCCAGACAAATAATCGACGTGTAATTTGCTTGAATAGAAATTGCAAGATTTAAAAATATTATTAGACATCTCAAGATCCGTTTTAATCAAGTGTGATCTTTTTTATTTATTTGTTTGCTCATTCAAAAGCAAAAAAGCGTATACTAGAAATTATACGATGCGGACATGCTTTGACGCGTCGCGTTAATGATGTCTCATCATCTAATTGCATACTCCTACGTGTGGAGGATTGCAAACAACATTACGCAGTAATTAATGATCAGGACAGAATTGGCAACGGCAATCATTTCGCCTTGCAATTACGGCGAAGGATCCGCCATTTCGGATGAAAGCATAAACGAAATCGAGAACCGCCGCATTGCCATGTGCTCGTAAAATATTATATTTATGTTTGTCTCTAATTTTCGGAAATCGATATCTACACTTTGCGTAATTGACCATGTGCAATTTCCGCATGCAACGTTTTCATTACCGCGATCGCACTGTGGATGAACCAATACTTCTCGGCTTTAGTTTCCTCGATTTAATTAACTCATCTTTGGTCCTTTTGACACAGATGCGTGCGTGCGAATTAACTGTGAAAGCACAGATTACCTTTTTATTCACTTATAATGATTAAACTGTGAATTCAGAAATATTGCTTATCTAAATCGATGATTATTCATTTTTTCGACTCGTCTTTTTTCTCTGCGTTTCGTTATTTCAATACAATTCTAAGGTGTATAATAACGTATTTTACTATAATTTTCTAAATTATTAAGTATTTTAAATTATTTATTAAAGTTCTTATTATTATCTTATAATTTTAATTACGTCTATACATTACAACGTAGTTTGATTTTGATTTTTCTTTTTTTTTAGTTTATTTCATGTCATAAAAAAATCATAAAGTTATTGTTCCACAAGCCGGATAAGTTTTCACTCGAGCCACAATTTTCTTTAATTCCGCAACAAGTAAAAAGGGTTAAACATCATGCTCAGCTGTAAGATTAATTGCTATTTTCGCGCCTTTTTAACTTCCTCTTTCTACGCCCGTCTATCAATCTGCTCTTTTCACACATTTCACTTCCGAACTTTCTATCGTTCCCGGAGCGCAATCACCGGATCCCGGGGGAATTCCGAGAAAGACGGCGACGGGTTAATAGCGATTCCTGGTCGGTTGGCCGGCCATCTTTTTCTCACTGTGCTCCTCTCTTATCGTTCCGTCATTATAATCCGCCGGCTTATAACTTTCCTGCGAGATGCCAGGCCGACGTTACGGTGGCGGTTTTTTCGGGCGTCGCCGTCCACAGCGGTACTGTGCGAAGAATGAGGAATGAATCTTCGGACGAATGCAAGGGCGGTATCCTTACGAAAGAGTTTTAACGGAGAATCCCGTCTGGAGGGATTTTAACGAGTCCGCGATAACGTTCGTCGACGAGAGATTCGGGTGCCGTTTTCCTCTCGGTTCTCAACTTCCTTCCTCACGCGGGACAAAAAGCGTTGCTCTTCTCTTATTCCTGGATTATCTGCAATTCGTGGAATCTCTTCCTCTTCGTATAACCCGCATCATTTTTGCACATTGCATTCAGGATAACGATCAATAAAATCGCATGGCCTGCAAATGCGCGTTGTAAAGTCTAAATTAGAGTTGGTTAACCTTTTCATTTAGTGTGCTATTGTGGAGGTTCGAAATTTTTTTGATGATGTTACTCTGTTACAGAAATAAAGAAAAAAAAAGATCGTAATCTTACTTATACTTTCTTCTCTTGCATTAAAAGCAAAAAGACTTCTTCTGTTAACAAAGTTTATTTTTTATTGTGTATTCTGTTTTATATTTACGAAGTAAATGTTTACAAATCAAATACACCAAAATATTAATCAAACATACGTTTTGTACATTTTCACGCTTAAAGCTTTATTCTATCTTTGTTTTTTGCACTGGCTATCGAATTGAATTCCCAAGAAAAGTATTTAATTGTCAATCAATATATTCAAAATCTTTGTCACGTATTAAAAATGGACCAATGAAATATCAATTTAATGCCTTTAGCACGAAAACGAACAAAATAAACACAGATAGCGCGAATGTAAAAAAAAAGATAGATATTAGTGGAGCACGCTCGCTATTTTTACTGTGCCATTTTTGGTCTTTTATTTCTGACAGTTTTTAATTCTTCACTGTTAGATCAAAGGAACAATGGTAACCCAATCCCTGAGTTAAATAACATTTTGTTATTTTTATCTTGTGTGTAAAAATATAAATTAATTAAAATGAACAATGTCTATATTAATATATGCTCAGTAAATGATAAATTACATCTGATTCAAATTTACACATCACATTTCTTGAGTTAAATTATTTAGCTCCATTATTTTAATTAAATTAACAATATATTGGATAAGAATAGTAATGACTTATAGAAATTAAAAGTAATTAAAATTAGGTAAAATTTGACATTATAAATTTAACATTTAGTGAGAATATCTCGAGTGTCACTAATGAATTGGCTAAGCCAAGTCTAAGTCTTTTTCTTAAGTTTTTAACAAGTTTTTTATTTTAATTTTCATTGAGAATGATAATTTCATTTACTTTGAGGGTTTTAGCATCACGTTCAATCAGCTATTAAATTAATTATTACAGATTAAAGATATTAATGTGAGAATCATTTGAAAATAATGTATATTGTGAAATAAAATATAATATTATATTTATAAAAATACTTATATTCGTATAAAACACGAAATACAGTAAAAACTTACAGGCAAAAGTCTTACAGGCAAAATTTAAAAAATTTAAATTATAATATTATCAATGAAGAAAATATATAATATTATCAATGAAGAAAATAACTCTTCTAATTATTATTAATTTATTGTATAACAAAGAAAGCACTGTGTAAATTTGTGGCTATATTGTGCGCAATAAATTAGTCTAGCTTTTATTGTAGTTGTAGTAGTTTTCATTGCCGAAAGTTTGGTCAACGGGATTCGGCGATTTGAGAGCAGCAATTTGAAATTGAATTATATTTCGCGAGTTTCGCGAGAAATTCATTTATATTCACTGGAATTGGAAGAAGGATCTTCTGTCATTTCGCGAAATGATGACAAAATAAAATTAATGTGATATAGGACATTTCCTGCGGTGCCTTATTCGCGTCTGATCTTTCACGAATTCGTGAATGAAAAGAAAAACGGAAAGTAGGCGGTCTTTATTTCTTCTTTTTTGCGAAGCGAATCTCTTCTTCCTCCCGTCTTTATAGTGAATAAACGGGTCGTAACTCCAATAGTGTAATGATCGCTCAGAGAAAACAGTTCACCGGGTTGAAAAAGTGAATGAACGAGTAGAAGAACGGAGGGAATCATTGTAAAAGAGAGGAATAGAGTTTTATATGCGTTTCTTATATCTGTGAAGTCCTATTAATCAGATATAAGACATAACTTTAAAATAAACGGACGGATAGAAGGAAATATGTTAGATTTCTTCTCGAACGCTGAGATGCTTTCGCGAATGAAGAAAGCAAAGTTTGACATAAATCTTTCTAGCGTCTTTGTGTTAAATTCGTAAACTTTTTTTTCCTTTGTGACGCTTAGAAAAGTTGAGATTTATTTATAATGCTGAAGATTGCAAGCCTCGAAAATGCGAAATAAAAAGTGTAATAGAAAACGATCATAAAATTATAAATTCTCAATTCTTACAGAAATCTAATACTAACTAATTTAATACTGGCTAATTATTATATACTAAAAGATATAATAATTAATTATTTATTTGGAGTACTAAAAGTATTAAACAATACAATTTTTTATATATATAATATTTATAATTTATAATTATAATATTTATAATTTATTTATATTTAATACTTTATATTTAATACTTAAAATAAATAATTATTATCTTTCAATATTGGTTATTTTTATCTTACATCTTATTAATTATTATCTTACAATATAATCAATCATTCAATATTGTTAGTATTAGATTTAAGGGACGTAAGGGAAAATGGCTTATTCTGAGAATGAAATTTCGAAATAGTTAATATATAAATATACTAACGAGAATATTAACTGAATTTTCTGAATATTAACTGAATAGATTATTGCAAACTTATTCGATATTTGCTATATCGAGCACAATAAAGTGAAATCGAAATCTTTTATAGATTCGCAGCGTACTCTCATCAACCGGAACGAAAACCTACTAAAATTGGACGAGATACCCGGCTTCCACACTCGATCATAAATCCGGATATCAGCATAAATTCCCTTGACGTCCAGCCCAACGGTATATAATCTCGGATAGATAACTCGCTAACGAATCACGTGCTATAAACTTCCAGAGAAGTTTAACGCATTTTGTTAAAACGATAAAAAAATCCGTCTTTGTCCAAATATAACCATTACGTAATATTTTTCTCAGTAAATAAAAATTTTTTCTCCTTTCTATAATCATTATTCTATTATGTTCGGTAATTAACTCTTCGTCTACAATCATATTTTTACTCTCTCCGTCTGTAACTGTGTTTTTATTGTCTAGCATGTTTTTTTTATTATTCTTTTTAAAAAAAATTTAGAGTTACTTTTCAACATTTCTATTACATTACAAAAATTGAAATTTGTGCAAAAACTGAAATTTGAGAGCGCAGATGGAGAGTTAATAATCATTTCCATTTTAAATACGAAATTTATTTAAAAACTTATATGATATAATAACAAGTATTGCAATCTCTTTTTTTCTCTTTCATTTGATTGTTATTGTATATTCTCGAGCACCGATTGCATCGAATGTCAGCCATTTCACATTGAATTACAAAACACGAAACCAAGTAAAGCCGACGATAACAGATCGATTTTGTGATCACGAAGAAGTTTCGACTTTGTGATAGCGATTGGAACGGCGATCGATCGCATTCGAAAATACGGGGAGAAACGAAGGGGGAGGCACCTATTTTCCGGAAGGTAACGGCGTGCCGAGTCACAGTTTATTTCAATTATTTAAATCCGTACCCGCGGTTTCACCTTCCTATCATCCCTTTCTCCCGCCTCTTCATCCCATTCGCGAGATTGGTTTAATTTAGTTCGACGCGCAGTAAGAGAGCGCCATGGAATTTCGTCTACGTGATCAGCCTTCCGCTTCGCTGACCCGCATCCACCTCCAGTGCGCGCGAACCGATTTTCCGTAGGATAGTGCGGATGTTCCATAAGTATGGTCAACGTACACCAACCCTCAAACATTCTTCCTCTCCTCCTGCTTTCGTCCCATTTTCGGTCATCTCGCCCGTTTTCATGACCTTCCAAACGTGGATAATGTAGCTATCGTGGGATACCAATCTTCCTGCTCTATCCTCTTCCGTATACTCGCCTTTTCCCCTACAAGTCTCACTCATTCTTCGAATTCATGTCCCATTGCACTACGTCCCCTATCGCCGTTTTCGTATGGACTTCCTACTGTGAGGTTTTCCAGCACAACGTTCACGAATTCGTATGCTTAGCCGCGGCTCACCACCGCGAAATCGAAGTTCTTACCCTTCCGGATGTAGTCATTGTGCGCGCGCGCGCGCGCGCGCGCGTGTGTGTGTGTGTGTGTGTGTGTGTGTGTGTGTGTGTGCATGTAAGCGAATGAAACCGGCGTTTTGCCTGGCGGAAGCAAAGGACACTCGTCGAGGATCAACTGAACGTCGGTTTTGATCGATCAAATCGGACGCTATCTGTAAAGTGCACTGCGAATTCGAATTTTCGTCGCAGACGTGAAGGTTTTTTTCAATGCCTACATAATTTCTCAGATGATTTAAATTACTTTCAAATTAACTTTTACAGAAGGGGAACGCCACTAACTATGCAGCAATTTTAAAATATTATTGTATAAAATATTATTGTATATTCTAAATTTTTTTTAGTGAAATCTCATAAAAAAATAAAAATATAACCTTGAAAAAATATGAAAATATTTCGCTTTTTGAAAAAGAGTGACAATTTTCACTCTTTTTAGAGTAAATTTTCACTTTAAAGAAGTGAAATCTCATTCCAAAAAAATGAAATTTTACTCTTTCAAAATAAAAATTTACTCTAAAATGAATGAAAATTGTCATTTTTTTTTTTCAAGAAATGAAAAGTGGCTGTATTTTCACTTTCTTGGCGTAAGATTACACTGCTATAAATTTAGAATGTAGCGAAAATCACTATATAGTAGTTTAGAAACAGTCCTTTTGAGGCAAGAAATACAATGAATTATAATAAATTTACGTATTCTCTAAATTCTTTGGAGTGAAATCTCACTATCTTGGAGTAAATCTCACAATTTCGAAGTGAATTCATTCCAAAAAAGTGAGATTTACTTCAAAGAATTTGGAGAGTAAGATTTATCATAATTTATTGCGTTTTATTTTTAAAATTTAAAAATTTTTTCTTATTCTCTAAACTCTTTTAGAGTGAATTCGCTCCAAAGAATTCAGAAAGTAAGGAAAACTCTAAAATTTAAAAAAATAGACTCATCCGCTGCGTAAAAGTTAATATGTGCGCCTCAGGCAACAAGGCAATCGAATATCGTTCATTCTCAGAGCGAAATTTTAGCGAACATTTTATAATGACAGTTCATCTAGGATAATGGAGTAATACAAAACCATCATACAAAACTGAAAAATGAAACTAAAAAATAATATTTTTTTTACGAAGGAGAGCGATATACGCGAGGGGAATGATATTGAATATGACAAGCTCGAAAAATGCGCAATTGATACGCTAAATAAAAAAAAAGAGAGGAAAAAGTGGTAAAACAAATGGAAAATTCAACCCCGGTCGATCCGATATAACTTGATCCGAGCTGAGTCTGAAGTTACAAGTATCGTGTGCACGCTTTCTCTATTTTAATTCTCGGTCGGTGCGCAGCGGTGTTTGCGTGTTCGTTCGATGGTGCCTCCAATCAAATATTTGATTGTAAATATGGTAGCGAACAATTGGGAGATGTTGCGTTACGTACAGGGGGTACGCTCTTAATTTATCGGGCGATGCCACGTGTGTGAGATATATGTATGTACAATCAGATGATAGTTTCCCATCGTCGTCATACTAAAAGGATTTTACAGAGGTTGTCGCTACTCTGCGCTGTCGCGTGATTAAAGGAGGGAACGTTCGCACTCTCGGCGAGCGTAATCTCGGATCGATGTTATCCCGGACGGCTTCGTGTTCGAAGCGGCGTCGATTATTGTGCTCCACCTCGTCGCTCCTTCCACTCCCCTCCTTTCCCTCGACATTCCCGACAGCCCGACCGGTGTTGTGCATTCGGAGTGTACGTGAGCGACATACCTATTACGCTGATCCAAGAAGTCGTCGGGAGTCACGCGATTTACGGCAGGAACAACGTTGAATTAGCCCGCGAATATATCGTGCCGCTCACGCCGTTTAGGGATTCCTCGATCGACCGCTAGACGTGTGTTACGCTGATTTTGAATAATTAGGAGGAGGATTAAACCTGGCTGTCAGGTATTTTTACTTCTTTTTATTTCGGAAGTTTCTTGAAAACAGAAAAATAATAATTAAATTGCTAATAAGTCTAATTTTGTTTTAACACTGTTATTAATTTTTAGAATATTTTCAGATGTTTTGTAAAGAAATTAAAAAGATCAGAGAGTATCTTTATTTCTTTTCTTTATTTCGGAGTTTTTCTCAAGCACAGACAAATAATTGTTAAGTCCAAGTTTGTTTTATCCCTTCTTATTAATTTCTAGAATCCTGCAGATATTTTGTAAAGAAATTAAATTGGATTTAATGAATCCAATTTGGATCGAAGTTCTTCATGAAAGAAATAATAAAGTGAAGATAGTACGAAGATGTTATATATACGAGCTCTAGGTGCAGTATAAATTTAATTTTTGAACGTGAGAGAATTAAATTCATTGCCTTTTTTCGGAGAAAGTGCGACGCAAGGTTAACAAGATGAGAAACGCGATACGAACCGTGAAGAGATAGGTAGAAGCGGTTAATTTAGCGGTAACTAAGGTTGCGCAAGCATGCAGTGGCTGCCAAGCTGTCGCTGAAACGTGAACGGTGTCCGTCGCACACCCCGATCACGTGTACTATTCTCGACTCCCAGCCAGCATCTCGACAAGTTCTGAACTCGGCTTAACAGCCAGGAGTTTTATACCCCGAAACGTAAAACGTATTACAGGAGAGGTTCGCAACGGAAGTTCCGTTTGTGCAGTACGAAGTTCTGCCCTTGTTAGCTTGTTCCTTAAGCTGGAAGTACATAAGCCTTTTTAATGACGGGGACCCACCCGGGAGGTGGGATATTCATGCAGGCGACGTGGTGCGTTTTCGCAAAAGGGATCTTCATTATTTCGCGGGTGCCGCGCACCCAGGGAGCACAGAAATACTACCGCGAACTTACGCGGAACTGCGATTACGTCTCTCGACGTTTCCCGAAACGTGATCGGCAGCTGGCGAAACTGCACTGGCGCCGCTATTAACGACGCTACACGACTGTTCCTCTGATTTATCGTCGAACTTTCTTCGACAACAATAGTCGCTCACACGCACACGTGCGCCCCGATGTGTTGTTCGTGAAACTTAAAAGTATCAATCCTCTCGGTCGTTACCGATTTCCAGTCCATAACTGTATTCTCTATTCTGAAACCTGTGCTTTTCTTCTTTTCCTTAGAACTTTATTTTATGTTTTCCCGTAAAGTAAGGGATATGCTAGCACGACGGCAGTTGGCCCGGATCTACAAGAGACTTTATGTCTTAAGAAATGGATGTATCACAATCAATTATTCTCCTCACATTTGACTGTAATTGGTCAGTTTCTTATGGTTTAAGATTTAAAACACCTATTGTAGATTCGGACTACTACGAGTTACAGCGCTAAGTTACTAAAATTTATGAATTATAGAATGTTTTTACAGAAAATATAAAGTCCGGAGTCGATTTTACAAGAAAATCGATAAAAAATGATAAAATTCACTTATTTTTAGTTAATATAACTGTCAGTATAACGAAGATTAAAGTTTACTTAATTGGTATAAGTTTTATAGTTCATAATCCAGCGGATTACTTGAACGAACAATATTGAGTTTGTAGACCTAAGATTGAAAGACTAGAAAAAAATATATTAACTTGAACGTGCGTATATGTATGTTTACAATTAGTGAAGATTCAGATGATAAACAAAAGAGTAATTGTGTCTGGCAGTAGGTATTGGATCTTGCAAGAGATGATGCTGCAATATGTTAGATAAGGAGATGTGTTCAACTGAAACAGAACGACAATGTAAGTCGACACAATCATTTGATCTTTTTTGACATTCACAAAGTAACAAAGATAGAAAAATACTTGTGTCAATCAGTGTTATCAAATACATCGATCAAGTCCGGCAGTCGTACTAGCATCCCCTTGAACATAACTAAAAGCACAGGCAATAGGAAAACAGGGAATAAGAGATTTTAATTTATCACAAACCTACACTAGAATAGTACGGTTTCTGATAGATTGAAATCTGTTATTCCTCGTTCCTATTTCCTGTGCTTTTCGTTGTGTTTAAGGGGATCGCTAGCGCGACATACAGCGTTTTAACGGTCAACTGTTAAATTTGGTATCGGAATCTTCGTGCCGAGCCAGGTGAGCCAGATCGAGAGATAAACGTGCGCGATTCCTGGCGCGCAGAGCGCGTTTCGGATTTTTCGAACATAGAGAATAAATGTGCCAAGTATTTCCGTATGAATTGATACTCACGACAGCGGATCGATAAATAATCAATCGGTGACTATCATGCCGGGCGAATCGGTCGAATCGTCGCGTCAAAAACACAGGACAGCGAGATGGCTGGCCGATGGCGACAGCTGCCAACAACGCGTGCAATTTTACATATCGCGAGCGGTATAGCGGTCGACGGGGAGGTACGGCACGATGTAATATATATTGCAATGTTTTTCGTCATATAAAAAATACACGAACATTGTTCGGCGCGATGCGGCAATCTGCGAGAGCGTCAAATCCATCATCGGGCCGTCCGTCCGGATATTACGCGTGACATACTAACGGATATCAAAGAAGCGGTTTCATAGCGTCGTGTCTACGACAAATGTTATCAGACGCGTGCGTGACGTTGATTAATGCGTGAGGAATCCGTGAGGGAGACGAAAATTTTGATCTGCAAACAAATCTTTCGAAACGAGTGTCCATCAACAAACATTTTGTTCAAGTATTAACGAATATTGTTCTTTCACTCGAATTCACATGGAAAAAAAAATGCGCGGAAAAAACGATTTTTTTGAAATATCTAAAAATTTTGCTAGAAATAGAAATTTTATTTCCGCTTTGCTAAAAATAATTTTATTAGGTCATCAAAATAATTAGAACACTCGAGTATAATGAGCGCTTCTGCATAACATTTTTTCTAACAATCAGGTTGTGAGCGTCCTGATAATTATTTTAATAGTACAACAAAATTTTTTTCAGATATTTAGCTAAATTTTTTTAGATAATACAGCAAATCCAATCTTTTCGTGTACATATGTACCTTCTCATAATTTTTCAAAGATGAAAAATATCGTTGCAGTCTCACGTAAGGAAAAAAAAGATTTATTTTATTTCAAAAAAGAAGATTTATTTTATTTCAGACAAAATCCAAGATTAACAGCTAAAATTCAGACCGATCTTTTTCTTTTCATGTGCTTTTTAAGCTGCTCGGAAAGTGTGCGAGTCAACTGAGTGCCATTGTAAAATTCAAATTCCATGGGCCATTCTTACCGAGGAGAAAGAGATGGGAGTTCAAAACGACATCACCTGTACACGTCCGAGTGCAGGAAATCCGCCACTCCGTTGGCCTGGTGTTTCCAGAACGTGCGTCGACTTCTTCTTTGGGTCTAATTCTCGGTCTACATTATGTGGATTGCGATCCACTTTCTGTATCGCACAGACCGACCTAGTTATATGTTTTATACATTCTATATGTTATATATATTTTATACATTTCAATGATAAACATATATACTTCGAAGCAGCGCGCGACTAGATTGTTTGTCGAATGGATTTCCGCCTATTGACGAGCAGTAGATTTTTCAATTGCTATCTTCTATCTGATATTTTTTCTTTGAAATGTGAACAGGACGTGAAATTTCGCAAAAAGCAGATCAACTACATGAGTTTATTAGTTCGTAAAAAATGTCTTTGTTTTTGTTACTATATTGGCCATTTATTACAGTTAAGTTATAGTTTAGTTATAGTTTAGTTATTACAGTTAAGTTATAGTTTAATATAGTTTATTACAGTTTTTTATTTTATTTCTCTGCATTTATGATTCAATGAAAACAATGAAAAATAATCTCTGTTTGTATTTCTTATTATTTAATGTGTACTTATGTAATGTATAGTTTAAATTTTAATGTTACATTTAATATTATAATACTGATGTGTAAGTTACACGAAAAAAACAGGTTTACTGAAGTGTTTAAAATTTAGTCGGATACAGATCTAAAAATAATTTTGTAGAATGCTTAAATGTTAATGACAATTAATGCTGCAAAAAACATTTTAACATTCTAGCGAGGAGTTTAAGCGTCTAACATAATTATCTTGATGATCCAAAAATATTCTTAGATTTGTTAGTTAAGCAAAATCGTTCTTTCCGTGTATTTAGTTAAAATTATTATAGTTTTTAATTTATAAATTAGAATCTGCTTTTTATTTTTGATTTTGTAGTTACGCTTTTTTCAAATTCCAATTTTGCAACCAACTTTTCTTTCCAATTACATGTCGATGGTTTCGTACATACTCATATTCTTCCGTTTTTCCTCGAAACTATTTCAGCAGAGAATGGTTATTTTGGCCCCTCGTTTTCTCCCCTTAGAAACCACTGCAAAGAACGATTAGCCTCAGACTAAGCGTCATTTTAAAGCGAGTCGGCTGGCCAGTTAGCTGGTAAATACGTGAATGCGGCATAAGTTCAGGAATTTCCCGCGTCATTCATCCTTTATGAAAATAACGGTCATATACGAATATAATGGGATGACCTGCGGAAGTGAAAATATGTTCTATTGTCAGAACTATACGTGTGCGCAGCGTATTTTATTGTAAAACTCGATAACAAAGTTTAAGAGAACAAGATTATTATTGAACAAACTGCAAGAGCACGGAAAAGTTTTATAATGATGATAGAGAAACGGCATTCTAATTTCCATAGTTGCGAGAGCAAAAAGGTAGAGAAAAGTACGCTTGAAATAAGAAATTTCAGGTAGTCGCATGATTATACTATTTTACGTAATTTTTAGTTCTCTCTTGCTTTTCCGCCCTTTATTCTTTTTCTATTAATATCCAGTATGGATATATTAGTAAAGAACTATGACGTTGCTTATTAAGTGTAAGAAATTTTTAATTTAGAAATTTTTTAATTTAATAATCAAGCATCACGAATAGATCGAATTATCCAGAAGCTCGGCAAAGAATCAGTTACATATAATTTGTTATCTTTCACAGCACGTGAATGACATTAATTATATAGTTGTTTCTTACGAGCGAGAATTTTCTTATCTCTTATGGACAGAACAATTTTTTCTTCGTCGCGTGTCATAACCGGCAACAAAGTTTTCTTAAACGAAAAACGTCGCAATAGCTTGACGTTTTGAAAGATCTTCTCTTATTATCTCGCGTTATATTCCTCTTTAGACTTTAGACTCGTAATTAGCTTGTCCTTCTGACGTAAAATAGCGCTGTTGATTCTCTGCTACTTCCGAGGACAAAGTAGAAATTAAAAAAAAATTGGGTCACTGCAGATAAGACACCACTTCACAACCCTTTCCCCTGTATTTAAGAAAATGGCTTGAAGAGCTCCGCCATTATTTGCGTCAGCAATGATTATTTCGAGGGCAGATACAGGAACTTCGATGTGGAGAATAAGGAAAAGGAGTTTAATAGAATTGTAAGTAAATGATATTTCTAGATATCAATTCGTCGAGGGAATTCAAGATTTCTTATTTCTTCTCTGAAACAGTAAGTATTCTGTTGTTTAATCTCACGTTGTTTTAGTTTAATTATACAAACCGCAAATCTGATCACGTGAAAAATACGTGAAAAATACTATTATTCATGAAGCAGAGAAAAAGCGTGATCTACTGTACATGAATTTACATCAGATTCTTGTGAATGAATTTAAATAAATTAATCAACAATAATGATTTCTCGAGTTAATGTTATTCGTTACATTGGTTACATTCAAAATGTAAGATATGTACTTTAATTATATCTGATATTGCGTTTATCTTCTACCGCGATGTTGTAATATTCATGAGGTCTTTTTTATGGCTGCATTAGACCGCATTAGAATTTTCTTTCTCGTTCTCGCCAAATATCAAACATATACTTATCTCACTTTAAGCTTGAAAAGTAGTACTAGTTCAGCTACAGAAAACAGACTTATAATTACAAACATTTATATAGACAAATGACGTGCATCCGAGTAAATTACTTCGAAGTATTATCTCAAAAACAAATTATAATTATGCACAAGCCAAGACATGAAAGAAAATGCTAATTACTGTAATTGCAGATAGAACAAGTGCTTTGAAAGAGTAGGAAACGTAAAATAGATATATAAGAATCGTAAAACAGACTGTAAAATTTATTTATTTATCCGTTTTAAGTACGTTAGTAGAATTCCATTAGTCGTACACTCTTCGTATAATTAGAAAATCTTCTTACAGCCTGCATTCCTACTTAGACCTAAGTGCGAATGCAATATATATAAGAAGATTTTGTTCGCAATATGAAGTTGAGTTGGTTTTGAATTTTCTGCATATATTTGATATACAATTATTTTTGATAATTCCATCCAAGTCAGAACGTTGCAAATTGAAATTATCAATAAGTCTACTCTTCTTTATATTTTATCCGCTTATAATTTACGTGTTTATTTTCATTAATTATCATCATTTATTATTATTATACATTACTGATTCCACTGAAGCTGTGAATATTTTTTTCAACTCTTTATTTGTTTTTTTAAATACTTGCAATTATAATCGTGACTTTTTTTTCTTTCCTTTTTTTTTCTACTATTTTCTTATTTTTTTCTGCATTTTCTATCATACTGTTCAATTTCTATATATTATATTAACTTTTTGCAAGCAATGTATATATTATATGTATTTTAAATTTTTGGTTTTTATAAATCGATACGATTTTTATAAATCGAACGTTTCGGCTTTTATAAATCGATATGTTTTCCAAATTTCTTCCGCATTACACGGTGATTTGTCATATCAAATAAATAAGTGCAATCGTAAATTGATTTTTCATTTAGGATATTCTCAGTCTAAACAATGATTTTTTTATATTATTATCTTTTTATATTATATTATTATTCTTACTCTTTTTTATATTATTATCTTTTTTTTGTTGACTTAATCACTTACAAACAAACTATATTAGATAATATAAAATGTATTAAAAAATTTATATTTTTTTCTATCTTTTCTTACTAAATTGAAACATTACTAAATTAAAACAACGTAAGAAAATGAACTATAAAATATATGTCTCCGTGAAAATAATGAGATAGTCATGCATATGTGTATGTATATACAGGATGTTTTTTAAGTACTAATATATTTTCTTTGTATAATATTTTAATTGTTTTCAAGGTTATTTTACGAAGAAAAATTTATTTGAGTATAGTCTCAAAAGTCTCATTTTAAGATGTCCAAAATTCTATAAAATTATTACTTCTTTCTTGCTGATTTATGAATGATTTAAATATAATTTGCATTCTCTATAAAAAAATAAGCAATAAATTCTTAAATATTTTCAGAAAGTTCATATATATAATTCAAAGTTTTGTGATATATGTTTTCATATGGCACATTTTCCTTTGACAAAATAAAAATTGTTGATATAATGGATAATATGAATATTATAAAATCTGATTAAGAAAACAGAATACCAAGAAAATGCCTTTTATATTGCGGACATTGGTGGTTATAAAAAAACATGAGGAATGGCTTGTCAAACTACCCAGAGTTATTCCACACTTTGGTATTTAAATACTTCATTTTTACGTTTTCAATAATGTAAATTCTTAATACTATTAACTTTATTTTCTATCTTAGCAATTAAAACTAATTCAGATTCAACGGTAATTAAAATTCTGGCAGCTTTAAATGTCTGTTTCGATTGTGCATCCGCAATAAATCCTTAAATATTTCTTTAGTTATTTGATATAAATATTTAAAAATAATTGCGAATCTTTCCTCTAATAGCAAGAAATAAAACAAATAATACAATACGGAGTGTAAAGTGATTGGATTATTTTCACGTATCCGATCAAATATTTGTTTCACATAGAATATACTAAGAAAGTAGGCATCGAATAAACGATTGATGATGAAAGTGAGCTATTCAAAATCAAGGAATCTTCCTTGAAGCTAAGTAAGTAAAATATAATACACTGATTCCATATATTTAGAAATTTATCGAATATTTCCGTGCGTCGTACATATACGCTGCGACTCGAAATTCACGCCGGCATTATAATATTAGGAGAAAAATTCAGCACCGAAGCCGGACGAGGAAACCGTGCATTTGATACAGCTCATGAAAGCTCTCGGTCTGAATTTGCACGGCTTTAGCTTCCATGTCGATAGTCCATGCGAGGAGTTCGAAGCTTATGCCAGAGGGATCGCATTGTGCAAACAATTAGTTACTGTTTCCAAGGCAATCGGGTGCGACAAGGTGCAGTTGATCGACATCGGTGGTAAATTTCCGGGCAAGAGAGGAACGGATTTATATTGATAAGGTATATAGGACTTAATCTCCGATAATTACCATCTTTCTTTCATTAGAAGAGTTTAGTTAGCATAAATTATAAGATATAAAACATTATTCCTATATAAAGATAAAAAAATTAATCAAAATGGATGAAGTTCAAATTTTTGATATAAAAAATCAACTTTAAATTTGCAAAGGACTTTTAAGAATAAGTAAAATCTTACATATTTCTCTGATTAATAGAGAAAAAGATGATAATGTGGATTCTATTTCGTTTTTGGTATAATCTTTTATTTCTTACTCATATTTTAGTCATTATATCGAAAACGATAATTAATCTATTATAAGTTTAATATAGAACAAATTTAAAATGACTAAAACAATTTACAAAATGGAAAAATTATTTAAATGAAAAGAGACACTATGATGTGATTAGCTGAATATGTGGTGAAGTATTTCCTTCCCGTTATTTTTACAGAATCTGAATTCTTCAGATCTATTTGAACTTCCTACGAAGTCCAAATAGCTTGAATTCACAAAAATTTTGAAATTGAAATATTATCAGATTCAGAAGTTTCTTTTCATGAATACTCTCCTAGTAATATTCTTGCGTTGATCCTGCTCTCGCGAAGTTACTGTTTACTGCGAGTATATTTTCTCCGCTTCGAATATCTTATTTTCGGTTTTTCTTACTTAAAATGATTACCACAAAGATTTTTAACGAAAAATAACATTCTGCAATATTTTTCGTTAAAACCTCTAAGATTCGCATCATTTTTATAGGACCCAATAGAAACATCGATAATAATTAAAATTTATATTTAATTATGTTGCAGCAAAAAACCACAATTATTAAAAAAAATAAATAATATAATAAAGAGCTACGAACCACTCTAGATCTTTATGTGAGAAAAAAATTTTTAATAAACAATTAGACCATTATGTTTAATATACAACAGACGTTTTGACCCCTATTGGATCATTCTCAATGTTAAACTTAAAAATTACTGGTAATCTCGCTTAACGCTCGCAGTTATAATTAATCATATAAAATGTATTGAAACTCACACGTTTCATACTCATACATACAATTATCACAAGCTTATTTATATTCTCAAAATAAAAATAGTATCTTAAAAATTAATTTAGAATATAAACTTATTACTTTAAACCTTAAAATTGATATTGGAAATCATACGATAAAACTTTGATACACGTCATAATAGATAAACATCAAGTGTCAAAAAAGCGATATTGCGTGTCGGCAATTGTTTCACAACTTTGCTAAAACTAAGAACAAGTTAAAAATTTTTCTGCAAGAAGTTAATTATAACGGAATTTTAATTTTAATTGAACTCATATGTACGTATGTGGTCAGTAATGCTTTTTCACTTGAGCATTACATTTGTGTGTACAAACACAATATTGTTACAATTTGCAGATTATATTGCAATTATTTATAAAATATACACACATATATTTAAACACTTAATATTGATTTAATATTAATAGTCGTCTCTGCCTAAAACGCAGAGTTTCTGTTTAATTTTAAACAAAAAGGAATTATTGACTACATGTGGTCAGTAGAAATCGACATTTTCTTTGTATGGTAATTCTTCCAGTTCGCCATTATTAATGATGCAATCAAGTCGATCCTAAGATAAACTTTATCAGTGAACTTGAAAGATATTACGTAACTTCCGGCTTCGCATTAACCTCATATTTGCATTCCAAGAGAATCGTTCCGAAGAATGGAGAAATGATGAGAATGTATTACATAAATTGCGGAATATTCAATTCCTTCTTCGACGAAATGATGGGCTTTCAGTCTAAGTGTCCACAATTACTTTCCGAGATAATTTTACGTTTTGCATTATTTGCGCGTACATAAACGACTTTTAATAAGAAGCAATTATTATTCTATCATCGCAGTCAGCAAATGAAGAGAAATTTCTTTCAAGTATATGGCGATCGACCGCCTCGTATTTTTGTCAAACATATAATGTTGTCTGAGCTTCAGATAGACGAATAGTTAATTTGGAAGAATATGGGTTCTTATTTTTTAACCGTAGCCTGTACGTTCAAGTACCGATTCAATTTGTGATTCCAATTATCAGGAAGTCAATGGTTAATGTTGATAAAATAATGAAATATAGAAAATTCTTAATAATGCTATTGTTTTTTTTATATTAAATTGTTAATTGAAAATATTAAATTGTTAATATTTTCAAGGAGGATTTTAAAACGTGAATTGATGCAGAGTAAAAGTCTATTTTCTAAAACCAATGATCAGTGTGACTCGATGAGAATAATTAAATGAATTCTTAATAGAATTTAAAAATGTCCTAAAAAGAGATTAAGCATATTATAGATTTAATTCTAGTTTAGTATAAATATAACTCATATTTATAAACACATTATCGCTAATTGAAGTTTAGAATCGCAAAGAATCGAATAAATTTTTAATTATATTAATAATTATATAATTTTTAGTATTTTATCAATCAATTTTGCAACAAAAGTATAATAATCAGAAAATTAAATAAAATATATTATTCACTTAAAGTAATTTTGCAGTTATAGCGAAAATTATCTAAATAAAATTATCTAATTATAGCGAAAAATAGCTAAAATAGATAAATTTCTAGTAAATACTGCTAGTGGATATGCATCTAATCATATAGATGAAAGTGATAGAATTTAGATTAGTGCTATAAATTTTACACGTATGATACATAATTTTCTATCAGATACAAAAAATAGCTATAATTCTAGTTGAAGCAGGAAAATATTTTTTTGCGTGTTATATTTCAAACTTAAATAAATTATATTATCTATTAATTAAGGACTGTCCAAGAAAAAAACCTTCTCACACAAAAACTCATATATCCTCTAAACCACTTGATCGATTTTCAAAAGCAAACCTATTTTAGAAACGTCTATTAATTACAATTAAAACTATTTTTTAAAAAATTCTTAAAAACTACTTTTGACAAAAATTTTTAATTTTTTTCTGGAGATCCCCTCCATCATACTTTTTATGGTGGTCTCGGTCACTTCCTCGGATGCCCTCTTTCTTCGCTGTTTTTGGACTCTGAAAACTCTTTTTCCTTCCAGATCCTTCTTTACGGTTAATAGTCAAGTTTTCCTTGAAACGTCTAATGATTATTGACACCGTTTTCCTGCAAACTCCCGCCTCCCGCGCGATTTTGATGAAACTCCACTCCGGGTGTTCTTGAAAAATTTTGATTATGGATTTGCGTGTTTCTATTTCACTTGCCATTTTGCAACTGAGAACAAAGCGATTACGAAACTAACTGTTTCAATCGTTTCTTACATTCATTGCAAAGCCTACTAAATTAAAAAATTGTTTTTTTTTTAAGTGGTTTGGAGGATATGTGAGTTTTTGTGTAGGAAGGTTTTTTTTCTTGGACAGTCCTTATATATTATAATTTTTATTTATAGATAAAATTTAAAGTTTCTTTAAAAGTATTAAAGAAATTAAACTAATAACTTAAAAAAAAATTGTTCTTGATTGTGAAAAAATACATCGATGCTAATCGATGTATATACATCTTGGTCGTCAGCAAATAATATATTTACTATCATACCAATTTCTTTTAACAATTTCCTTGAAAATAACATCTTTTATAAACATGGAATAAAGAGACATACATATAAAGAAATATCAATAATATTTGTTTATAAGATTTCTATGTGTCAGCAAAAGAGCTTATTACTAGTAATCGGCAATACGTTTGGTACCGTAATTGCTTTATTTCGGAAATTTGGAATTTGTGTAAATTTGGAAAAAGTATACAACATCTGTACTCGATTTTGCAAATCGGAAGCATCTAATTACTCCATTATTGTTTACGGAATTTAATGAATCATCACAGGATAGAATGATTACGGATGCCTCCGATTTGTAAAACCGAACAGTTAATAAAAGGTGGGAATTTCGCTCCTTCGGTGCCAGTCAGTCGCCAGTTCCATTGCACGCATCTACTTTCGGTCGTTTTCTACGTCAATTATCTTCTGTGTTTGCGGAGTATTGAATTATACAAAGTATATGTAAGTACACACACACACACACACACACACACACACACACACACACACACACACACACACACACACACACACACACACGATTGCAAAATATATAGGACTGCGCATCCCTAGGGTTGCCCACTTATAGGAAACATAATAGCGCTCTATTCCGCGGGACCGGGTTTTCTTATCTGATGTACTCTGACCGCCTACTCCTGGGACAGACACTTATATGATACACATAGTGGAGCGGCACGGCGATGGAGTATCGACCGGGCATTTTCCTTATTGGTTTGCTTCCCGGCTTTCGCCACTAGCTCACTCAGAAGACGAGGAAAAATCCAAAAAGGATTCGATGGAATCGCTTCGAATTGAGGACCCTGACCTGCACTAAGAAAACAATTCCGATCGTCTCTCCGAATATATTCGGAGACTCCCTTTGCTCACATGATGGCACACTGGTGAGAAATGATACGGCGCCGTTACTTCGCCATGATCCCGAACGTACGAACGGATCGAGGGATATCGATTCGAATACGTATGAGAGAATTCTTTCTCTTGCGGTGGAACTAACAACGAGACGAATTTTCGATCAATATGCATTTCACATTGCATATGTATTCTTTCTGGCGATACTATTTTTTTTGTACACACTTAAATTGGAGAAAAGTGTTTTCATTGATTTGATGCATTGAAAAGGAATTTATTACTTTGAAAGATTTTGAAAATTTCACGTAGGAATATAAATATTTGCTCGCGGCGATAGCGATGA
>NW_012130130.1:0-6731 GCF_000143395.1 Atta cephalotes
TTATTCAGGATCATTAATTTTAAATATATTTAAATGATTTAAATATTGTAAATTATACGAATAAATTTCTAAGATAAGTTGCTAAATGGGATATTTAAATAATTTAAGAGAATAATATATAGTAATCGAAATTATTGAATGTAAATTAAAAGTAATAAAATATAATAGTTAATAAATAATGTAAAAAAAAATATATAGATAATACAGTTAAAGAGATAATTAGGTTAGGGAGGTTTAATAGAATAGTGTAAGATAAGGATCAAAGTTCAAAGTTTAAGTTTTCTGGTAATGCAGGAACAGAAGTTAGGAGTTAAGGGGCTGTTTAAGAATGTGATTTAAGTAATTATTTAGTAATTACTACTTGGAGGAAAAGATAAAGAATAAGTAATTTATAAATAAATAATAAATTTTCATATTTTATAGTTTAGGGGCAAGAGGGCAAAAAATAAGAAATAAGTTATAATGAGGATTTGACTAATAAGGATATATGGATATATGGATCCTCAATTAGTTGGGCGCCTAACCAAGTTAAGAGAATAAATGTATTAATAAATATTCAAAATATTAGTTGATTAGATAGAATTATGCATGAAGGATGGGAGTAAATAGATTTGTGAGGTGAAGAGTATATAAAATGAAAATTAATATAGTAAGGGTAATTATAAAGTTTATTAGGGATAGACCGGAGAATACCATAGGCAAAAAGGAAGTACATTCAGGTTGAATATGGGTATATGTGACTAAACGATTAAAAGGGGTAAAATTATCTGGGTCTCTAAATATATAAGGTTATTGAAGGATAATAAGAAGAAAAATAGATAATATAACATTAAAACCTAATAGATCTTTAAAGGTAAAGTAGGGGTGGAATGGGATTTTATAAAGATCTTTATTTATTCCCGTGAGATTTGAAGATCCTGTAAGATGTAGAAAGAATAGATGGAATATAATAAATAAAAGAATAATGAAAAGTAGAAAGAAGTGAAAGGAGAAAAATCGGTTTAGTGTAGAATTATTAATTGAAAATCCACCTCAAATTCATATGACTAATGTATTTTCAATATACGGGATATAAGATTAGTAATTACTGTAGCTCCCCAGAATATTTATCCTTAAGGGAGTACATAGTCAAGGAAATCTGTAGCTATTGAAAGTAAGAATACCAGATATTCAGATATATGTAAAGTTGAAAGAGTTGTAATAGATATTTCGTCCAATGTGTGTAGGTATATTCAAAGAAAAAAGAAGCTCTATTTATACGTATGATCCAGCGATTAGATACATTTTGGATAATATGAATGATTTTATTGAAGGCAATTGAAATATTAAGGCAGTAATGAATTGAGAGAGAAAGTCCCCTGATGATTTGAATTAAGAGAAAAATATCAAGTAAAGAACCGAAGTTTCATTAGTAGGAGATATTAATAGGTGAGGGGATGTTAATTAGAGTGGTTAATTATTTTAGTAATTTTTTTCATATTTTTATTTATAATAGATGTAAAAAGTAAGGAAAATAACATTTTTTTGAATAATGTAGGGGTATTTTATATAATATAGGAAATTGTATTGATTTTATTATATAAGATATAAAGAAAAATATAAATTGATGATAATATTATTAAAATAATAAATATTTTAAAATATAATAATTAAATAAGATAGATGATTTTATATATAATTTAATAATTAATATTATTATTTTTATATTTTTTTATGGAAGATTTAGAGGAGAGGTAGTAATTAATGGTGAATTAATGTTTGTAGATAGGAATTAAGTATAATAAAGGTATGAGGAGTGGAGAGAAGGAAGAATTTATAGAAGTAAAATGTAGAAAGATAATAATCGGAAGAAAAATTTTAAAAATATGGTTATTATATTACGTAATATTAATAATTTTATTTTGATAGCTATTATTTTATTTAAGAAATTTAATTGATTTTTCGTAAAGAAGAGGATTTAATTGAACAAATTTTAATAATTATAAATATAGCTATTAATATAACTAATAATATAAATATAGCTATTAAAAAATAATATACTAAGAAAGGTAAAATTATTATAGGGACATAAATAGATGTTAAAAATATTTTCGAATATTTTTTTGTTAGTGTTGATAATAAAATTTATATTGGACATATTAGAATTTAAGAAAATTAAATGAAATTTATTATTAGTAAGGAAGGTCGGAAAAGTAGTAATATTTAATGAAGAATAAGACTGTGTTTAGTAAAAATGTTAACATAAATATGGGTTTAATATAAAAATTATTTTTTATATTTGTGATTAATCTTGTAAAATATAAAAAGATAATATCTAATCCTCTAATTAAGGTAAGGAATAAGATAATTGAGTATAGTTTTTTGATCAGAAGGATAGATTAATAAAAATTAATAAGGAGTAAATTATTAATAAAATAATTACAGAACTAATATTAAATCAATTAATTAGTGTAATCAAAATAATGAGTAATAATAGAGAAAAGATAATTAATAAAAAAATATTAGAAAATTTAATCATAAGTAGAAGAGGGATATATTGAAAATAAATAAATAAAAGAGGGGTTTGGGTTAATCGATATAGAAGAGATAAGACAAAAAATAGTTTAAAAAGAGAATATTAATTTTGGAGATTAAAGATACATATGAGAATATGTTTTTTGATTATTTGTTTTAATAAGAAGAATTTATATCTTTAATTTACAAAATTAATATTTTTATTATTAAACTATAAAACTTTTTTTTAGATATTATAATTTACATACAAGTTTTTTGATTTCTTTAATATTATTAGTGTTAATATATAAACATATATTAATTATATTAATAATAGTTGAGTGGTTAGTAGTAAATATATCAATAATTATTTATATTATAATAGTAGAAGTAAGAATAGAATTCTATTTAGTTTATTTAATTTTTAGTGTTTGTGAGAGTGTATTGGGATTAGGGTTATTAGTTATAATTGTTCGATTTAGAGGTGATTTATATTATATATTTAATTTTAGGAAATTTTAAAATTAAGTTGTTAATTGATAATTTTTATTTAGTTTAAATTTTTAGTTTTATTTATTTTGTTTAATTAATTTCTTTTGTTAATTTTTTGTAATATCATTTATATATTATAGGTGTGGTAGTATATTTTTTATATAGGGAAACTAAATTTTATTTTATTTATTGTCATATAATTAATGTAATTAAAAAAAATTAATTAGATTTTTATGTATAGTTATTTAAAATACTTAAATATTTAATTAACAGTAAAAAAATTTTGTATGATAAAATTTATTATATTAGTTATATTTATGAATTTTATAGTTATATATAATAATATAATTATATTTTATTATAATTTATGTTATTTGTCTGGGTTTTTAATAATTTTTATATTTATATATAAGAATATTGAATGATTTAATATTAGAATAAGATTGGGGTGTAATTATTATTCAATAATATTAGTAATTAAGATTTTGCATTTTTGGTTTAATATTTATGTGTTTAAATGAACGTAGTGGGATAAAATTATAAATTTTTATTAATATATTAGTAGTATTAATTATATTTTTTATAGATTTGAATTTATTTTATTTAATATTTGAAATTAGGTTAATTCCTACTTTTTTTAAAATTATTTATTGGGGAAGGAATTCAAAACGATTAAATGCTGGGTATTATATAATAATGTATATATTATTAATTTCATTCCCATTATTAGTTTATATTTTTAATATATATATATATATGGGATAACTGTGAAGTTTAGATTAATAGTGAGAATTATAGGTAGTTATAATTTTTTTGAGGATTTTTAATAATTTATATGACCTTTTTATTAAAATACGTATTTATTTATTTCATGTTTGATTACCTAAGACCCATGTTAAAGCCCCGGTATACGGATCAATAGTTTTAGCTGGCGTATTATTAAAAATAGGAAGGTATGGGTTAATTCGATTAATAGAGATATATTATAAAGTTGGAGTTAAATATGGATATATTATTTTTAGAGTAAGAATTATTGGGAGAATTATTGTAGGAATTTTGTGTTTAGTTCAGGTTGATATAAAAAGAATAGCTTAGTCATCCGTAGTTCATATAAATTTAATGTTATGTAGATTAATAACTTTTTATAAAGTAGGAATATTAGGAAGGTTTAATGATAATTTCTCATGGACCGTGTTCTTCAGGGATATTTTTATATAGTACATTTATATTATGAGCGATCGGGGATGCGGTTGTTATTTTTAAATAAGGGTATAGTGAGAAATTTACGTACAATTATTATATGTTGAATTTTATTTTGTATTATAAATTTTTCTTATCCTTTGTCATTAAATTTTATTGGGGAAATATTAATATTAATAAGAATTGTAAATTGAGATATTAGGATAATAATGAATTTAATATTGGTTTGTTTTTTTAGGAGTGCTTATTCGTTATACTTATTTTCATATGTTTATCATGGAAAAAATATTTATAATGAAAATAAGGTTTATGGTTCAAGTTTAAAAGAGTATATGATTTTAGTTATACATTTTTTTCCTTTATTAATATATTTATTAAATTAAATTATATGTATATAATTTGAAGGGTAGAGATAGATTAGGGAAGTGATTGTTATTAAAGGATAGAGGGGGAAAATTGTTAGATTTATTAGTAAGTAATTAAAGTTAAATAAGAGAGTAAAAATATTAAGGTCTATAGAGGTAAGTGTTAATTAATTTATTTAAATAATTTATAAAAAATATTAATTTGTGGGATTAACAATACTTTAAAGTTAGAAAAAGTCTTAAATTATTTTAAATATTTTATTTTTTATATATATGTTTTGAGCATTTATTATTTTAAGAATAATAAGAATAAGTTTTTATTATTTAGATTTAATAGTAATTTCAGAGTGAAGTTTTTGAGTTTAATGCTACAAATGAAAAATTTATTATATTAATTGATTGAATTTCTATATTATTTATTAGATTTATTATATTAATTTCTTCAATTATTATATATTATATAGAGTAACTTATATGAATATGGAGAAGTATATTAATCGGTTTAATTATTTATTGTTATTATTTTATCTAGTTTTAATAGTAATTAGTCCTAACGTTATTAGGATTTTAGTTGGTTGAGGTGGGTTAGGGATAATATCATATTGTCTAGTTATTTATTATCATAATTATATATTTTATAATTCTGGGATAATTACGGTGTTATTCAATCGAATTGGAGATGTAGGAATTTTAATAGCAATTAGAATAATGATGAGTTGAGAGGTGAGATTTAGTAATATTTAAGGGTGGATTGGATTTAATATTATTAATAATGTTAATTACCATTACTAAAAGGGCTCAAATTCCTTTTTCTGTGTGATTGCCCTCAGCTATAGCTGCTCTAACACCTGTATCAGCTTTAGTACATTCTTCAACTTCAATAACTGCGGGGGTGTATTTAATAATTCGTTTTAATAGTTTTTTAATAGAAACAAATGTAAGAGTAGTTTTAAGTTTTGTTTCTATTTTAACTATATTTATATCAGGAGTTATAGCTAATTTTGAGAATAACTTTAAAAAAATTATTGCATTGTCAATTTTGAGGCAGTTATAATTAATAATAATAATTTTAAGGTTTAGGATAATAAGGCTTATTATTTATTGGTACATGCAATTTTTAAGTCTATACTATTTATGGCTGCGAGGGCTATAATTCATTTAATAAAGAATACTCAAGATATTCGATTATTAGGAAATTTAAATGAAGTGATTCCTTATGTAATAATAAGATTATTGATTTCTAGGATGGCTTTAAGAGGGATGCCCTTTATGGCTGGATTTTATAGAAAAGACGAGATTATAGAAATTATTTATGGCAGGAAAGGATTAAATATATTTATGTTTGTATTAATAATCATATCGTTATCGTTAACTATCTTATTCATTACGATTTTTTTATTATTTATTTTTTAATAGAAGATTAAAATTTTATAGTTATATATGTATTAAAGAAGATAAATTAATTAATATATCTATAATTATTATAATGTCATTGAGGATTATAGTAGGATCTTTAGTAAATTGAATTTTTTATTTTGATTATTATCTAGTTTATTTATCTTCTTTAGAAAAATTAATTACTTTAGGAAGTTGCCTTTTCGGAATTTTAATCATAGAGGTAGTAATTATTATAAGAAAGTTTTTAAAGTTATATTATTATATATATTTTTTTAGATCTATATATGATTTTTGACTAGGGCATATAGATTAGTTTATAAGCTGGTTAATATATACAGGGTAATAGTCTCAGAATTAGAAAGTTGAGTAGAATTTATAAGAAAAATTTTTATTATTAGATTTATAAAAAAAAAATTTAATTATATTTATTATAAGTTACATATATTTTCATTTATTTTTGTTTATTTAGAGTTATAATTTTTATATTTAATTAAAAATTTATTTAATTTAAATAGCTTATAATTAAATTATAATATTGAAGATATTAAGAAAATTTGTTTTTTAAATTTTTAAATAAATTAAAAAATTAAATTATTTTTATAATGAAAATATAATGTCTTTTTAAAACTATATTTAAAAAATAATATTGATAAAATTTCCATAAAATAATGAATTAGAAGTTCATTTTTATTTACTTCAATTAGAAGATATTCAATGATATTAACATAATAATATATTTGATTTTAGTTAAGATTGGTGAAGATGTAAAGGAGGGGATTGGAA
>NW_012130130.1:11306-16474 GCF_000143395.1 Atta cephalotes
GATATATTATATATTTATAATTATGACTATTAAATAGAATATAATATTGTATTATTTAGGGTTTAGTTAAAGAAATCAAATAAAAATAAGAATCTTTTATTTTTTTTTAAATTAATTTAAATATAGTTATTATTTATTATAAATGAAAAATAATCAAGCGAGAAGATAATATAAATTGTGTAAGTTGTATATTATATAAGTATGGTTGTGTAAGAGGAATATTAAAATTTTAAAAATAAGATAGCTTGTTAAATTATTAATTTATATTATATAATATAATGAAACGAATTAAATAAATTATTGTTGATAAAATTGATAAATACAGTTTTTAAAATTAGTTAGATTAGTTAGATTAGTATATTTAATAGCAATAGGTATAAGTCTGTGATTTATACGACAAATTTCAGAACATTGACCAAAAAATACTCCGCTTTATAAATAATAAAGATTAAGTCGTTCGAGGATAGTATCTATCTTAATTCCTAATGATGGGATTGCTCATGAATGAATTACGTCTATTGAGTAAGTATTCGAATAGGATATTTATATGGTAAGACGCAACGATTATCAACATCAAGAATTCGTTTGTTATAAGTTGGTCAGGGGATTATAAAGGAAAATGAAAGTCAATATTTGAGAAATCCGAGTACTCATATCTTCCGTATCACTGGAGGCCTAGGACTTTAACAGTTAGATTTATGTTAAAAATTTCATCAGTGAGGTAAAGAACTTTAATTAAGGGAATATGCTATAAGGATGAATATGGGAAGGATAGTTTATACGATTTTAATTGTTTGATTTTCTAATAAAAATCGATGAATTAATTGATTAAATATTAGTCTAAATGTGATAAATAAAATTAAAGTTGTAATAAATGTTACAATGATTATAGCAAAATCATGGAAAAAAATCATTAAATCATAAGGGGAGTTAGAGTTTTGAAGTGAAATAGATCATGTATTAATTTTTAATAAAAGATATAAAAAAATCTTTTTAATTCTATTATTCTATTCTGTCATATTATGTCTATACACTATTCTGCCATATTAAAGTTTAATAAATAAATATTAAGTAAAGGCATAGGTAAAGTTAGGTAATTAAAAAAGAATAAATTGAATAAGATAAATAAGTTAGAGAGAGTGATGTATTGAATTATTTATTTATTATAAAATATTATTAGTTTGAATGAGTTTTTATGCTATTGAGGTTATTTCTGTAAATCTATGGTTTAGCGGGGGATATCTACTTAATCATTCTGAAGAAGAATTAAGGAAGAAAATATTAATAATGAATAGTAAGATTGATAGCCTTAAAATAGATATTAGTGAACCGATAGAAGAGATAATATTTCAAGATAAGAATGAGTCTGGATAGTCTGAGTAACGACGAGGTATACCTCTAAGCCCAAGAAATTGTTGTGGGAAGAAAGTTAAATTGATATCAATAAATATAGATAGGAATCGAATATTAAATAAAATCATTTAACCTAAATCCAGTAATTAAGGGGAATCAGTGAATAAATCCAGCGATAATTAAGAACATAGCTCCTATGAATAGTGGAAATGAGCCACTACAGCTAATAAGTGTCATGAAGAACAATGTCGATGGAAGAGTTAGAAAGTATAATTCCTGTGAGACCTCCTATGGAAAATAAAAAAATAAATCCTAAAAATCATCATAATGCAGGATTGTAGTTGATTTTATGCCATGAAGGATAGTCAAACATTTGAAAACCTTAATACCTGTTGGAATTGCAATAATTAAAGTAGCTGAGGTAAAAGAAGCACGGGTATCAACATCGAGGCCAATAGTGAATATATGATGAGCTCATACAATAAATCCTAATAGTCCAATAACAATTATGGCATAAATTTTGCCTAAAGTTCCGAAAGTTTCTTTTTTTCCTCTTTCATTTATAATAATATGTGAAATTAGACCAAATCCTGAGAGAATTAAAATGTAAACTTCGGAGTGTCCAAAAAATAAATGTTGATGAAGAATCTCCCCCGCCAGAAGGGTCAAAAAATGAAGTATTTAAGTTTCGATTAGTTAATAATATAGTAATAGCTCCAGCAAGGACGGGAAGAGATAAGAGTAGTAGGATAGTTGTAATGAGAATTGATCAGACTAAAAGGGGGATTTTGTCTAGAGATATAGATTTTAGATGTATATTTAAAATTGTTGAAATAAAATTAATTGCCCCTAGAATAGAAGACATTCCAGCAATATGAAGAGAAAAAATAGTTAGGTCAACTGAGGGTCCACTGTGGAATATGTGGGAGGGGAGGGTAGAGAGTTCAGCCTGCCCCGGTTCCTGTATATATAAAATTTCTTAGAATAGGAAGAATTAATGAAGGCGGTAAGAGTCAAAATCTTATATTATTCATTCGCGGGTAAGCTATATCCGGAGATCCTAATATTAGTGGAATTAGGAAATTTTCAAATCCGCCAATTATGAAAGGTATAATTGTAAAGAAAATTATAATAAAAGCATGATTAATAACTAGGAAATTGTAAATTTGATCGTTATTAATTAGGTTGCCTTAGTTCTAAACGAATAATTATACTTATAGATGATCCAAGTAAACCAGATCAGATAGCTAGGATAAAGTAAAGAATTCCTATGTCTTTGTGATTGATAGAAAATAATCATTTGTTCATAGATAATAGAATTATAAAAAAAAATTTAATTAATCATAGATACATAAAATTAATATAATTATAAGTAAAAAAATTAATTATTAGTATAATATATGTATATTTATTTATTTATTAAAATTTTATATTTAATATCAGTAAAGCATAATTTTGGATTAATGTATTAATTACATGAATATAAATATAAAAAATTTTATAAATTTAAAATAAAAAATAATATTATGTCGGACTAAAATCTTAAATAAATTGTAAATTTATTTAAGAAATTAATAATTTCTAACATTTAAAATATTTTATATATTTAAAATTTATTAAATATTTAAAAAAATTAAAAATATAAGTAATAATAATAAAATTAATAAAAGAATATAATTAACTAATATATTATAATTTAAAAAAAAATATTAAATTGCGAATTAAGTAATTTTAAATAAATTTATATAATATATATATATATATATATGTGGTAAGATTTATAAAAAAAATTATTTTCTAAATTTTGAAAATTTATTATTATAACTTAAAATCTTTTTAAGTTTAAATTATTATAATAATAAATGATAAAAATGATGGAAATAATAAATAAATAAAAATATTATTATTATAATGATTTAATTTAATTAATTTTGATTCAAATTTAAATAAGAATAAAGAATAAAACAATATATTATAAATAAATAATATAAACAATGTCTAAATATCATTAAAATTATAATGACATTTAAATTATTTAATTTTAAATAAAAAGATTGAATATCATTTTATTAAAAATATTGAAAAAGGGAAGAGAGCAGCCATATTAAAAAGTATAAATAAAAATAATACATTAAAATTAATATTATTAGATATAATTATAGAATTTTTAAATGTTTTAAATAAAGAGAAAATAAAAATTAGAGATATAAGAGTAAATGAATAGAATAAAAAATATATAAATCAAGAGAAAATTTTTATATGATTATAATTTTTATATGATTATTAAGATTATTCATCTAGATTGATTAATAGAAGAATAGGCTATAATTATTTTAAAATTAGTAATATTTAAGCATATGAAAGGAGGAATAATTGAACAAAGAATTAAAATAAAATAAATAGTAAGAAAATTATTTAATTTAATTAAAGATAATATATAAAAGAGAATAATTTTTTGAATAGTAGAGAGAATAAAATGTATATTTAAAGATAAAAATTTTGAAATTAAAGGAAATAAAAAATGAAAAGTGGGATACTAAATTTAATTAATAAAGGAAAAAAAAGAACATCATAAAATCTAAATAATATATATAATTATTAAATATAATTATTAAATATAATAATATTATTAATTGTCATTGAAAAAATTATTAAAAAAGATGAATAGTATTCGAAAAGTAAAATATATGAAAATAATTTTTTTATTATTTATAAATGAATTAAATAAAAAAATAAATAAAAAGTTAGAAATTTCTAAAAAAAATCAGATAATTATTAAAAATCAAATCATGTATAAATAATGAAATATAAGAAAAATAATTAAAAATAAGAAAATTAGATAAGTTAAAATTTGATTTAAAAAAAATATTATATTATTATTAAAAGTTAGAATAGATTTTTTTAATTTAAAAAATTAATATTTAATATAAAATTATAATTCTTATTTATAAAGTTAAGATAAAAAATTAATTAATTATAATTATTATAAATAATATTAGTGAATATTAAAAATATAAATGGAAATAAATTAATTTAAGATTTAATTAAATTATTAATAATATAATTTTTATATAAATTATATTTCTATTATATTAATTACATATATTTTAATGTAAGTGAGCATAAAAAATTTTTTGAGGGACTCTCTTAAATATATGAAGTAAATAATATATATATATATATAAAGTATAAGAAGATGGTTAAAATGTATAAAAAAGTTAGAAAATATAATAAAGTGTAATAACGAAAGTATATATACAAACATACATAATTTATTTCATGAAAATAATCCTTTTAGATCAGGCATATTAATTAATTTTTATTGAATTTATAATATAATTAAAAAATGAGTAAGTAATAAATTATTTATTTTTATAGATAAATTTTTATATTATTTATTTTATTAATCCAATAAAATTGTAAAGAAGTAAATGAGATTAATAATAAAATATTTGTAATTATTAAATTAATAAATAATTAAAATAAGATAAAGTTTAAATTTAATAATTTATTATGAAGAATATTAAGATTATGATAAATTAAATTAAGAATTAATAAATAACAGAGAATTTTTCTTTATATTTAGAGTATGAGTCTAAACGCTTAGAAATTTAGCTTACTTACTTTATAAATAATAATAAAAATAAAAAATATTATTTAATAGTAAAAATTTTATTTAACTAAGTTTATAATTTATTGTATAAGCGTAAAAAGATAATATATATAAGAAAGAATAATAATAAAATTAAAAATTAAATATAAATAATGTTATAATTAGAATAAATAAAGTTTTATAAATGATAAAAATATTAAAA
>NW_012130130.1:18324-23770 GCF_000143395.1 Atta cephalotes
TAATTTAGTGTTTGAGATAATTAAATTATAAGTGAAACTAGGATTAGATACCCTATTATTATAAAATAAAATTAGAAAAATTAAAAAATAAATGTGAATCATTAAATTTGAATAATTTGGCGATATTTCAAAAAGTTAGTGGAACTTGTTTTATAAATGATAGTCCATGAAGGAAGGTCTTGATAGAAATTTTATAAATGTTTAAATTGTTTAAAAATTATTTTATAAGAAGTATAATTGAGAAATTGTATTAATTTTAAAATTTGATTTCTAATCAAAATGTAGAATTGTTAAATAGGAATGAGTTACATTTTAGTGAATAAAAATGTATTTTAAAAGTTTTAAATATTTTGAATATGTGGGATTTAATAGTAAATGGCATCCTTGATAAGTAACCTTGATAGTAGCTTCACGAAGAACATCTCGTCATCATAAATATATACAAATTAAAGTACCTGGGATTGAAAGTGAAAAAATAGGAGTGTAAAAATTATGGAATCATCTAACAGTACAGAGTAGGTTATTAAAAATACTAAAAGAAATAATCAGAGGTCAGGGACTAGGGATACCTAAATGGAAGGAGTGGTTATGATTATGATTTATCATAAAATTAAGAATTAGAAATAGAGATTGATATTATTTGTTAAGTTTCTCTACTGTATAAGGTTGATAAAATGGAGAATATGTAAGCTTATAGCTTGAAGCTTATAGATATTGAAATTTCAAGGATATAAAGTAAAATTTGAGTGGAAATTAAAATGAAAAGTATAAATGAATTAGAAATATTTAATTCAGAGGAACCTAGGAGAGTTAATAGTATGTGATCTGCAATTATATTTGCAGTTAGACGAATAGATATGTTCAAGGGCGAATTAAGCTAATTGATTCAATAATAACTATAAATGGTATTAGTATAATGGTATTAGTATAAAAGAAATTCCGGATGGGTTAAATGAGTTAAATTTAATTAATAAGTTATTTATGTAATTTATAATTCTGTATAATATTAGCTCCATTCAAAGTATAAGTGACATCGAAAGACAAAATTTTATGTTACTTGAAGCAGTGAAGATATAGGAGAAAAATCCCTTATTAAAAAAAAGAAATAAGATAAGTTTTATAAAATAATAATATTTGAAAAAGAGTAATTAATTAAGATTTTAAATAATTAAAATTTTAAATTCAATAAAAATATAATTAGTAAATAAATTTCATAAATATGTAATTCGGGATGGTAAGAGTCAAAATTGTTAATGTAAGATAAATAAGAAAATAAAAATACTTAATCAATTTAAGGATAAATTGGAAGAAGTGGTAGAGTCAAAAATAGAAAAGAGATTTATTATCATAATCAATTTCAAAAAAATTTTATGAGATTTATATTGATGTTGAATTTTATTATCTGGCGTATAAACTTAAAGCTGCTGTTTGCTCATTGGTGGGATTAGTGAGCGTACAAAGCTATCCTGGGCACACAACATACTTTTTTTATGTGTATGATATCTGTCAACACATTAACCAGTGCATATCATCAGCAATTTCATACAACAACATACATTTTTTCTTTCTTAATCATGACTAGTTTTTTGTTAAAAAAAAGCATGCGGGAAGCTTTGCTTTTCTGTTTCAATTTGAAGAAGTCGGCTGCTTAATCGCATAGAATGCTCGTGGAGGCCTATGGCGATGCTTTATCGGAAACAACGTGCAGAGATTGGTTTCGCCGGTTCAATAATGACAATTTTGACCTGAGTGACAAGAAGCGTGAAAATCGTCCCAGGAAGGTTGAGGACTGTCAATTGCAGGCTCTTTTGGACGAGGATGATACCTAATCACAAAAAATGCTTGCCGAGCAATTGGATGTTTCTCAAGCAGCCATTTCCATAATACATACCATGGGGAAAGTTCAAAAGATCGGAAAATGGGTGTCGCATGAACTGAATGATAGGCAGATAGAGTGACGCCAAAACACATGCCAAATTCTGCTTGCCAGACAAAAAGGAAAGTCGTTCCTGCATCGGATTGTGACAAGCGATGAAAAGTAAATCTATTTTCAGAATCTTAAACGCAAAAAATCTTGGATTGATCCCGTCCAACCATCAACATCTTCCTTAAGACCAAATCGCTTCGAACGGAAGACAATGCTGTGCATTTGGTGGGATTAGGAGGGTATCATCTAGTACGAGCTGTTAAAATCTGATGAAACTGTTAATGCTCATCGCTACCACCAACAACTGATCAAATTATATCGTGTAAAAAAGCCGCATTATCGGAAAAGATATGACAAGCTGATTTTCCTCCACGACAACGCACCATCGCACACATCAACAATAGTCCAAAACTACTTGGAGACACTCAACTGGGAAGTGCTACCCCATCCCGCTTACTCATTAGACCTGGCATGTTCGGACTATCACATGTTTTCATCGATGGGCCACGCGCTCGCTGAGCGGCACTTCGATTCTTACGAAGATGTCCGAAAATGGCTTGATGAATGGTTTGCCTCGAAAGATGAGGAATTTTATTGGCGTATACACAAATTGCCCGAAAGATTAGAAAAATGTATAGTTAGCGAGGGCAAGTACTTTGAATAAATTTGTTTTTGCTTCTTAGGAAAAAAAAATGTGTTTTTCTGACTAAAAAACAGCGGATTTAAGTTTATACACCTGGTATTATTAGATTTATAAAATAAATTAGAGGGATAATATAAAAAAATATATAAAAGAAATTAAAATAAATATTAATATACTTAAAAAAATTAATGTAAAGAATTA
The DNA here is from genome assembly GCF_000143395.1 of Atta cephalotes. Classification (NCBI taxonomy): domain Eukaryota; kingdom Metazoa; phylum Arthropoda; class Insecta; order Hymenoptera; family Formicidae; genus Atta; species Atta cephalotes. The sequence continues at coordinate 21,096 of NW_012130130.1, forward strand.
AAGGTATTATTTGTGACATAAAAAAATATTATTTTATAATAAATAATGTTTTTAAATTAATAATTTAATTTTACTTAATTAACTAATTTTTAAAAGATAATAGGAGAATAAATATTTTTTATTAATAATTTAAATGAATTTATTTAATAAATAAGATAATAAATAAGTATAAGTAAAGGGCGATAATTATACAAGTAAAAAATTAAATTAGATAGATAAGGGATAAGTTAAATAATAAAAATTGATACATAAAGTATAAATTATTATATAAAAAATGGCGTTATTTTTAAAAGAATATTAGTTAATAGAATAAATTTTAAAAATAGAAATATTTAATTTTGTATAATATTTAATAAAAATTATTTTTCTAGGATTATTAAGCTAATAGGGAAAATAGAGAAAAGAATTATTTTTTAATAATAATTAATAATTAAATTAATTAATTAGTTTGAAAATAAATATTTTTATATTAATTTTAATTAAAATTATCATTATTTTTAAAAGGCAGGTAGGGGAAACTATTTTTATTTGGGTAAAAGTTTCTCACTCACATACCTTTATTTAAAAACAACAACTGCCTCCCCGATCGCTCATAATATAAATTTACTATATAAAATATCCTTGAAGAATACAGTTCAAGAGAAATTATCATTACATACCTTCCTAATATTCCTACTTTATAGAAAGTTATTAATCTACATAACATTAAATTTATATGAATTACGGATGAATAAGCTATTCTTTTTATATCAACCTGAACAAAACACGAAATTCCCACAATAATTTTTCCAGTAATTTGTACCGTAAAAATAATATATCCATATTTAACTCCAACTTTATAATATATCTCTTAATCGAATTAACCCAAACCAATTTTTAATAATACACTAGCTAAAATTATTAACCTGTATGGCGGGGCTTCAACATGGGCCTTAGATAATCAAACATGAAATAAATAAATAGGTATTTTAATAAAAAAGGCCATATAAATTATTAAAAATACTCAAAAAGTAAAGTTATAATTACATTCTCATTATTAACCTAAACTTTACAATTATCCATATAACATATATATATATTATTATAAATATAAACTAATAATGGAAATGAAATTAATAATATATACATTATTATATAATACCCAGCACTTAATCGTTTTGTTTTCCTTCCCCAATAAATAATTAAAAAAAAAGTAGGAATTAACCTAATTTCAAATATTAAATAAAATAAAATCAAATCTATAAATATAAAAAATATAATTAATACTACTAATATATTAATAAAAATTAATAATTTTATCCACTACTTTCATTTAAATATTAAACCCAAAATCCAAAATCTTAATTACTAATATTATTGAATAATAATTACACCCGAATCTTATTATAATATTAAATCATTCAATATCCTTATATATAAATATAAAAATTATTAAAAACCCAGATAAATAACATAAATTATAATAAAATATAATTATATTATTATATGAACTATAAACTATATTATTATATAACTATAAAATTCATAAATATAACTAATATATTAGGTGTACAACTTTGCTTCCGCCGTTTTTTTTTCCGAAATTCGAGGCTTTATTGTAAAAAACTGGTTATACATTTATGATTCAAAGTATTGTCCATCGCTGGCCACTACTTTCTCCCATCTTTCGGGTAGCCTACGAATCCCGCGTCGAAAAAACTGGTCATCTTTTGAGGCTATCCACGAATCGATACAATTTTTTACTTCTTCAAGACCGGAAGTGCTGGTCAGCCAGGCCGTGTGCCATTGATCGAAACAAGTGATAGTCAGAGGGAGCAACGTCTGGAGAATACGACGGGTGGGGTAGGACTTCCCATTTCAACGTTTCCAAGTATGTCTTGACCACTTTCGCAACATGGGGTCGAGCATTATCATGCTGCAAAATCACTTTATCGTGTCTCTCGTTGTATTGCGGCCATTTGTCTTTCAATGCTCGGCTCGCATCAATTGCGTTCGATACCGATCGCCTGTGATTGTTTCAGTCGGTTTTAATAGTTCATAATACACTACGCCGAGCTGGACCCACCAAATACAGAGCATGATCTTGGACATCAAAATCACAGTTCTTGAAGCGTTGAAACCACTCACGACACGTTCTTTCACTAATAGCGGCCTCATCATAAGTATTTGAGAGCATTCGATGAGCCTCAGCCGCAGATTTCTTCATATTGAAGCAAAAAATTAAAACCTCCCGCAAATGACGAGAATTTGGCTCGTAAACTGACATTTTCAATCGAGAATAACTTTATGATGCAAACACAAATCGACTAATGTTTCTATGGGGTTATGTTGACAGATGCCCAAGTTTATTGTATGACGTCTATGATCTTTTTATTTCGACTTACCGCTAAAGCCATCTATAGGAAAACGGCGGAAACAAAGTTGTACACCTAATAATAAATTTTATCATACAAAATTTTTTTATTATTAATTAAATATTTAAGTATTTTAAATAACTAGAAATAAAAATCTAATTATATATTTTTTAATTACATTAATTATATGACAATAAATAAAATAAAATAAATTTACTTTCTCTACATAAAAATTATACTATCACACCTATAACATACAAATAATATTACAAAAGTTAACAAAAGAAATTAATTAAACAAAATAAATAAAACTAAAAATTT
>NW_012130130.1:25645-37837 GCF_000143395.1 Atta cephalotes
TAACTAGAAATAAAAATCTAATTATATATTTTTTAATTACATTAATTATATGACAATAAATAAAATAAAATAAATTTACTTTCTCTACATAAAAATTATACTATCACACCTATAACATACAAATAATATTACAAAAGTTAACAAAAGAAATTAATTAAACAAAATAAATAAAACTAAAAATTTGAACTAAATAAAAATTATCAACTAACAACTTAATTTTAAAATTTCCTAAAATTAAATATATAATATAAATCATTATCTCTGAATCGAACAATTATAACTAATAACCCTAATCCCAATACACTCTCACAATCATTAAACATTAAATAATGAACTAAATAGAATTCTATTTTTATTTCTACTATTATAATATAAATAATTATTGATATATTTACTACTAACTACTTAACTATTATTAATATAATTAGTATACGTTTATATATTAACACTAATAATATTAAAAAAATCAAAAAGCTTGTATGTAAATTATAATATCTAAAAAAAAGTTTTATAGTTTAATAATAAAAATATTAATTTTTAGTAAATTAAAGATATAAATTCTTCTTATTAAAACAAATAATCAAAAAAACATATTCTCATATATACATTTAATCTTCAAAATTAATATTCTCTCTTTAACTATTTTTTGTCTTATCTCTTCTTTACTGATTAACCCAAACCCCTCTTTTATTTATTTATTTTCAATCTATCCCTCTTCTTCTTATGATTAAATTTTTTAATATTTTTTTATTAATTATCTTTTCTCTATTATTACTCATTACTTTGATTATACTAATTAATTCATTTAATATCAGTTCTATAATTATTTTATTAATAAGTTACTCCTCATTAATTTTTATTAATCTATCCTTCTGATCAAAAAATTACGTATACTCAATTATCTTATTCCTTACCTTAATTAGAGGATTACTTATTATCTTTTTATTTTACAAGATCAATCTGTAATATAAAAAATAATTTTTACAATTCATACTTATATTAATATTCTTAATAAACACAGTTTTATTCTTCTTAAATATTATTACTTTTCCGACCTTTCTTACTAATATATTCACTTAATTTTCTTAAATTTTTATATTTCCAATATAAATTTTATTATCAACACTAACAAAAAAATATTCGAAAATATTTTTAACATCTATTATATCTCTATAATAAGTTTACCTTTCTTTTATATTATTTTTACTAATAGCTATATTTATAATTATTAAAATTTGTTCAATTAAACCTCTTCTTTATGAAAAATTCAATTAAATTTCTTAAATAAAATAATAGCTATCAAAATAAAATTATTAATACATAATACATAATATAAAATTATTAATACAAAATAAAATTATTAATACATAATATAATAAATCATATTTAAAAATTTTTCTTCATATTATTATTTTTCTATATTCTACATCTATAAATTCTTCCTTCTCTCAACTCTTTATATCTTTATTATACTTAATTCCTATCTATAAACATTAATTCATCATTAATTACTCTAAATCTTTCATAAAAAAATTTAAAAATACTGATATTAATTATTAAATTATATATAAAATCCACTATTTTATTTAATTATTATATTTTAAAATATTTATTATTTTAATAATATTATCATCAATTTATATTTTTCTTTATATCTTATATAATAAAATCAATACAATTTCCTACATTATATGAAATACCCCTATATTTATTCAAAAAATGTTATTTTCCTCTAAACTGTAAATCCGGCCACTTTCGGTGCAGATGTGACGTCTAAACGGTAAATCCATCCTCTGTCGACCCAGACATATACTTTAAACGGTAAATCCGGCTACTTTCGGCCAAGACATGGCTACTAAACGGTAAATCAATCCACTTTCGCCTTAGATATGTCCTTTAAACGATAAATCAAGATTCTTTCGGCCTAGATATATCCTCTAAACGGTAAATTCGGCCACCCTCGACCTGGATATAATGGCTCTTAAACGGTAAATCCGTCCACTTTCGACCAAGACATATCCTCTAAATCCGGCCATTTTCGGTCGATGTATGGTCGCAAAACGGTAAATCTTTTCACGTTCGGATCAGATATGGCTAACCACTAAACGATAAAATCCCGCCACTATCGGTCCAGATGTGGCCTCTGAACGTTAAACGCAGTCACTTTCGGCCCAGGTATGGCTTCTAAAACGGTAATACTGTCCACTTTCGGCGCATATATAGTATCTAAACGTCCAATTTCCGTCCAATTTCAGAACAGATACAGCTTCCGTATGATAAATCAGGCCACTTTCGGCTCAGATATGGCCTCTAAACGATAAATCCGCCCACTTTGGATCCAGACATGGCCTGGAAACTAGATATGGCCAAAAACGGTAAATACGGCCACTTTCGTTCCAGATAAGGCATCTAAACGATAAACCCGGCCATTTCCGGTCCAGATATAGCCTCTAAACGGCAAATCAGGCAACTTTCTGTGCAGATATGGCATTTAAACTGAAAATACTGCCACTTTCGGTCCAGTTATGGCTTCTAAACAGTCCAACAACTTTCGTCCCAGATATAATCTCTAAACGGTAAATCCGGCCACTTTCGGCCCTGATATGGCCTCTCAACGGTAAACTCAGCTACTTTTTCCCATATATTGCATCTAAACGGTTAGTTTCGGCACCGATATGGTCAACAAACGGTAAATTCGTCCACTTTTGGCCCAGATATGGCCTCTAAACTGTAAACCCGGTTACTTACGACATAGTTATGGTTTCTAAATCATAAATCTTGCCATATTCGGCCAATATATGATCTCTAAACATAAAATCCGACCACTTTCGTCTCAGATATAGCCTTTAAACGATAAATCTGACCATTTTCGTTCCATATATTGCATCTAAACGGTAAATGCGGTCTCTTTCTGCACAGATATTTCCTCTATAGTGAAAATTCATCAACTTTCGGTCCATATATGGCACCCAAACGGTAAATCACGCCATTTTCGTTCCAGATATTGCATCTAAACGTTAAATCTGGCCACTTTCCGTCATGATATGATTTCTAAATGATAAATTCTGCCATTTTCGTCCAGATATGGCCTCTAAACAGTAAATCCATTCATTTTCGTTCCAGATATGGCCTCTACACGGTAAATCCGAATACTTTTGGCCCAGATAAGGCCTCTAAACGGTAAACCCTGCTATTTTCGCCCAGATGTGGCCTCAATACGGTTGATCCGCCACTTTCGAAAATTATGGCCTCTAAACGTAAATCTGGCCACTTTCTGCCCAGATATGTTCTCTAAACGTTAAATCCGTCCATTTTCGGAACAAATACGGCTTCTGAACTGTAAATCCGGCCACTTTCGGCACAGATATGTCCTTTAAACGGTAAATTCGTCCTCTTTCGGCCCAGAAATGTCATCTAAACGGTAAATCCGGTCACTTTCAGACCAGATATGTCCGATAATCGGTAAATACATCTACTTTCGACCCAGATAATGCCTCTTAACGGTAAATACGTCCATTTTCGGACCAGATATGTTTTATAAACGATAAATCCATCCATTTTCGACATAGTTGTGGTCTGTAAACGGTAAATCCGGCCACTTTCGGACCAGATAAGTCTTCTAAACGGTAATTCCGGCCACATTCCTCACATATATGGCAGCTAATCGATAAATCACGCCATATTTGGCCCAGATTTGGCATCTAAACGATAAATTCGGCCAGATGTATCCTATAAATGTTTAAACCGGTCACTTTTGGTCAATATATGGCCTCTATACGGTAAATCTGACCACTTTCGGCCCAGCTATGACCTCTAAAATATAAATCCGGCAACTCTCGTCGAGATGTGGTCTTTAAACGTGAAACCGGCCATTTACGGATCAGTTACGACCTCTAAAAGGTAAAACCGGCCATCTTCGGTTCAGATGCAGGCCCTAAACGGCAATTCCTACCACTTACTGCCCAGATATGTCATCGAAACGTAAATTCGTTCCAGACGCAGATATGGCTTCTAAACGGTAAATCCGTCCAATGTCGACCCAGATATGGCGTCTAAACGGTAAATTCTTCGACTTTCGACTCAGACATTTACTCTAAATGATAAATCTGGCCACTATCGGGCCAGATATGGCTACAGAACGGTATTTCGACCACTTTCGGTCCAGATATGGCAGCTAAATGGTAAATTCCGCAATATTCGGCCCATATATGGTCTGTAAACGGAAAATCCGACCACTTTCGTCACAAATATGTTCTATATTCTAAACGGTAAATTCCTTTTCTGCCCAGATATATTATCGGAACGGTAAATTCGTCCACTTTCGACGCAGATATGGCTTCTAAACGGTTATCGGGGTCACTTTCGGCAAACATATGCCATCTAAATGATAAATCCGTCACTTTCGGCACACTTATGGCTTCTATATCCAGATATGGCCTCTAAATGTTAAATCCGTCCACTTTCGGCCTAGATATGTCATATAAACGGTAAATCCGGCCATTTTCGAAACAGATATGACCTCTAAAAGGAAAATCCGGTCACCTTCGTCCCAGATACGGTCTGTAAAGGGTAATTTCGGCTACTTTCTGCCCAGATGTCCTCTAAATAGTAAATCCACATAATTTAGTCCCAGATGTGGGCGCTAAATAGTAAATCCGGCTACTTTCATACCAGATATGGACTCTAAATGAAAAATACAACAACATTCGGCCCAAATATGGCATCTAAACGGTATTTACCGTTTAGAGGACATATATGGTACGAAAGTAGACGAATTTAGCGTTTAGTTATCATTTCTGGGCCGAAAATGACGAAATTTACTGTTTAACGGCCATATATTTACCGAAAGTAGCGGATTAACTGTTTAGATGACATATCTGTATCGAAAGTGAGGGGATTTACCGTTTCTTGACTATATCAGATCGAAAATGGCTTTACCATTTTGAGGCCATATCGGGACCGAAAGTTGCCGGATTTATAGTTTAGAAGGCATAACAGGCCGAATCTTGCAAGATTTTACGTTATCGGCCGTATCTGGGCTAAAAATGGACAGATTTACCGTTTATAGGACATATCTGTTCCGAAATTTACTGGTTTAGAAGCCATATCTGGCCTGAATTGCCCGGATTTATGGTTTAGAGGCAATATCTGGGCCGAAAGGGGCCGAATTTACCGTTTAGAGGCTATATTTGTGTCAAAAATGGACGTATTTACCGTTTAGGGAACATGTCTGGTCCGAAAGTAACCGGATTTACCGTTTAGATTACATATCTGATCCGAAAGTGGCCGGGTTTACTGTTTAACTGACATATCTGTGCCGAAAGAGACCAGATGTTTTGTTTAGAGGTCATATCTGGGCCGAAAGTGGTCGGGATTTCCATTTAGTGACCGAATTTACCGTTTAAAGGACATTTCTGGGTTGAAAGTGGTCGGATTTAACATTTAGAGATCATATCTAGCCGATAATAGATGGATTTATCGTTTAGAAGGCATATCTGATTCGTCAGTGGACGGATTTACCGTTTAGAGGACATTACTGGGCCGAAAGTTGACGGATTTTCCATTTAGAGGTCATATCTATTCGGAAAATGGCCAGATTTACCGTTTAAAGGCTATATCTGGCACGAAAGTTGCCGGATTGATCTTTTAGAGGCCATATATGTGCCGAATGTCGTCGCATTTACCGTTTAGAATGCTTATCTGGTCTGAAAGTGGCGGGTTTATCGTTTAGAGGCCCCATCTGGGTCGAAAGTTGCCGGATTTACAGTTTTGAGGACATATTTGTGACGAAAGTGACTGCCTTTACAGTTTAGAGGTCATTTCTGTGCCTGAAAGTGGCCGGAGTTACCGGTTAGATACCATATTTCGTCGAAATTGATGCAATATATGTGCAGAAAGTGGCCGGGTATACTATTTAGAGCCCATATCTAGGCACAAATTGACTGGATTTAACGTTTGGATGTCTAATCTGGGAGAAAACGGATTTACCATTTAAAGGCCATATCTGGGCAGAATGTTACCGGATTTACTGTTATGAGGTCATATCTGGGCCGTAAGTGCCCGGGTTAATCGTTTCTCGGCCATATATTGGTCGAAAGTGGCCTTATTTACCGTTTAAATGACATATCTGGGACGAAAGTGGCCGGGTTTACCGTTTAGAAGACGTATCTGGTCCGAAAGTGACCGAATTTACCGTTTCGGTGCCATAAATGTGCCGAAAGTGGCCGAGTTTACCATTGAGAGATCATATCACGCCGACAGTGGACGTTTTTACCGTTTATAGGCCATATCTGGGCATAAAGTTACCGGATTTACCATTTAGAGGACGTATCTGGTCCGAAAGTGGCAGGATTTACCATTTACAGGCCATATCTGGATCAAAAAAGGCCGTATTTACAATATAGAGCCCATATCTGGGCCGGAATTGCCCGGATTTATGGTTTAGAGGCAATTTCTGATCCGAAAGTGACCGGATTTACCGTTTAGAGGTTATATCTATTCCGAAAATGGCCAGATTTACCGTTTGGACGCCATATCTGGGCCGAAAGCTGCCGGATTTGTCGTTTAAGGAACATATTTAGGCCGAAAGTGGAGGGATTTTCCATTTAGAGGCCATATCTCTTCAGAAAGTGGCCGAATTTAAAGTTTAGAAGCCATATCTGGGCAGAATATGCCGTGATTTTCCGTTTAGATACCATATCTGGGCCAAACATGGCCGGATTTATTGTTTAGAGGCCATATCTGAGTCGAAACTGGACGAAGATCGAAATTGGCGTTATTTATCATTTAGAGGACACACGTGGGCCGAAAGTGGCCGGATTTACCATTTAGAGGCCATATCATGCTGAAAGTGGACGGATTAACTGTTTATAGGCCATATCTGTGCCGAAAGAGGCCTAAATTTCCGTTTAGAGACCATATCTGAGCCGAAAGTGGTCGTATTTACCGTTTAGAAGCCACATCTGGACCGATTGTGACGGGATTTGACGTTTAGAGGCCACATCTTGGGCCGAAAGTTTTTTCAGGAATTGGTCGATTTTTTGACAAGAATTGACAGATTTTTTATCGGAAATGGTCAATCTTCCAGTTTAACGTCCAAATTTGGTCCGGAATTGTCAATTTTTTTGACCATCATTGGACGATTTTTGAACTGAAAATCAATTTTCCAGTTTAACGTCCAAGTTTTTTCACTAATTGATCGATTTTTTTACAAGAATTGGCAGATTTTTTATCGGAAATGGTCAATTTTTTAATTTAATGTCCAAATTTGGTTCCGAATTGGTCGAATTTTTGACCGGAATTGGCAGATTTTTTAAACGGAATTGATCAATTTTCCAGTTTAACGTCCTAATTTGGTCCGGAATTGTTAATTTTTTTGACCGTAATTGGCCAATTTTTTTATCGGAAATGATTTTTCAGTTTAATGTCCAAAATTGGTCTCGGATTAGTCGATTTTTTGACCGGAATTGTCCGATATAGTTAAAGAATTAATTAAATTAGAGAGGTTTAATAGAATAGGCTAAGGAAAGGATAAAAGTTTAATTTTTAAGGTAATGCGCGAATAGGAGAAGTTGGGACTTAAGGGGCTGTTTAAGAATGTGATTTAAGTTATTATTTAGTAATTACTAGTTCGGGGGAAAGATAAAGAATAAGAAATTTATAAATGATTAAATAATAAATTTTCATATTAGGTGTACAACTTTGCTTTCGCCGTTTTTTTTCTGAAATTCGAGGCTTTATTGTAAAAAACTGGTTATACATTTATGATTCAAAGTATTGTCCATCGCTGGCCACTATTTTCACCCATCTTTCGGGTAGCGTACGAATCCCGCGTCGAAAAAACTGGTCATCTTTTGAGGCTACCCACGAATTGATCCAATTTTTTACTTCTTCATAAGACTGGAAGTGCTGGTCAGCCAGGCCATGTGCCATTAATCGAAACAAGTGATAGTCAGAGGGAGCAACGTCTGGAGAATACGGTGGGTGGAGTAGGACTTCCCATTTCAACGTTTCCAAGTATGTCTTGACCACTTTTGCAACATGGGGTCGAGCATTGTGCATTGAGCATCATGCTGCAAAATCTCTTTATCGTGTCTCTCGTTGTATTGCGACCGTTTGTCTTTCAATGCTCGGCTCAAACGCATCAATTGCGTTCGATACCGCCTGTGATTGTTTCAGTCGATTTTAACAGTTCATAATACTACGCCGAGCTGGTCCCACCAAATACAGAGCATGACCTTGGAGCCGTGAATATTCGATTTGGTCGTCGACATGGAAGCATGGCCGGGAACTCCCCATGATTTTCTGCGCTTGGAATTATCGTAATGAACCCATTTTTCGTCCCCAGTCACAATGCGATGCAGAAATCCCTTCCGTCTTTGCCTTTCAAGCAGCTGTTCACAAGCAAACAAACGCCGTTCAACATCTCTCGGCTTCAATTCGTACGGCATCCAATTTCCTTGCTTCTGAATCATTCCCATGGCTTTGAGGCGTTTTGAAATGGCTTGTTGAGTCACTCCCAATGATTGTGCCAATTCTTCTTGATTTTGACACGAGTCTTGCTCAAGTAATGCCTTCAATTCTGCATCTTCGAAAACCTTCTCTCTTCCATTGCTATGCCGGTCTTCGACGTCAAAATCACCGTTCTTGAAGCGTTGAAACACTCACAACACGTTCTTTCACTAATAGCGGCCTCACCATAAGTATTTGAGAGCATTCGATGAGCCTCAGCCACAGATTTCTTCATATTGAAGCAAAAAATTAAAACCTCCCGCAAATGACGAGAATTTGGCTCGTAAACTGACATTTTCAATCGAGAATAACTTTATGATGTAGACACAAATCGACTAACGTTTCTATGAGGTTATGTTGACAGATGCCCAAGTTTATTGTATGATATCTATGATCTATTTATTTCGACCACCACTTATCGCTAAAGCCATCTATAGGAAAACGGCGGAAGCAAAGTTGTACATCTAATATTTTATAGTTTAGTGGCAAGAGGGCAAAAAATAAATAATAAGTTATAGTAAGGATTTGACTGATAAGAATATAGGGATCCTCAATTGAGCGCCTACCCAAGTTAAGAGAATAAATGTATTAATAAATATTCAAAATATTAGTTGATTAAATAGGATTATACATGAAGGATGGGAGTAAATAGGGGTTTTAGTGAAGGTAAGGGTACATAAAATTAAAATTGATATAGTAAGGGCAATTACAGAAGATTATTAGGGATAGACCGGAAAATAGCATAGGCAAAAAGGAAGTACCAGTTCAGGTTGAATATGAGTATGCGTGACTAAACGATTGGATAAAATTATCAGGATCTCTGAATATATAATAGTATTGAAGGATAATAAGAAGAAAAATAGATAATATAACATTAAAGCCTAATAGATCTTTAAAGGTAAAATAGGGGCGGATTTACTAAAGATCTCTATTTATTCCCGTAGGATTTGAAGATTCTGTAAGATCCTGTAGAAAGAATAGATGGAATAATAAATAAAAGAATAATGAAAGGTAAAATGAAGTGAAAGGAGAAAAATCAGTTTAATGTAGAATTATTAATTGAAAATCCACCTCAAATTCATATGATTAATATATTTCCAATATATGGGATAGTTGATATAAGATTAATAATTATTGTAGCTCCCCAGAATGATACTGGTCCTCAAGGGAGTACATAGCCAAGGACAGCCGTAGCTATTGAAAGTAAGAAAATTGTTACAGATAGGTATATGTTAAGTTAAAAAAGTTGTAATAAATATTTCGTCCAATGTGTAGGTATATGCAGATAAAAAAAGAAGCTTCATTTATATGGATATTACGTATGATTCAGCCATTAGGTACATTTTGGATAATATGAATGATTCTATTGAAGACAATTGAAATATTAGGTAGTAATGAATTGAGAGAAAAAGTCCCTTGATAATTTGAATTAAGAGAAAAATACCAAGGAACCGAAGTTTCATCAGTAGAAGATATTAATATGAGAGGGGAGATTAATTAGAGAGTGATTAATTATGTTAGTAATTTTTTTCATATTTTTATTTTAATAGATGCAAAAAATAGGAAAATAACATTTTTTGAATAAATGTAGGGGTATTTTATATAATATAGGAAATTGTATTGATTTTATTATATAAGATATAAAGAAAAATATAAATTGATGATAATATTATTAAAATAATAAATATTTTAAAATATAATAATAAAATAAGATAGAGGATTTTATATATAATTTAATAGTTAACATTAGTATTTTTAAATTTTATGGAAGATTTAGAGGAGAGGTAGTAATTAATGATGGATTAATGTTTATAGATAGGAATTAAGTATAATAAGGGTATAAAGAGCGAAGAGAAAGAAAAATTTATAGATGTAGAATGTAGAAAGATAATAATAAGAAGAAAAATTTTAAAACATGATTTATATATTATGTATTAATAATTTTATTTTGATAGCTATTATTTTATTTAAGAAATTTAATTGAATTTTCATAAAGAAGAGGTTTAATTGAACAAATTTTAATAATTATAAATATAGCTATTAGTAAAAATAATATATAAAGAAAGGTAAAATTATTATAGAGATATAAATAAATATTAAAAATATTTTCGAATATTTTTTTGTTAGTGTTGATAATAATTTATAGTGTTGATAATAATTATATTGGGAATATTAGAATTTAAGAAATTTAAGTGAAATTTATTATTAGTAAGAAAGGTTGGGAAAGTATAATAATATTTATATTGAAGAGTAAGGTTGTGTTTATTAAGAATGTTAATATAAGTATTTAAAATTAAATAATAAAAATTATTAAAAAATTATTTTTTATATAAGAGATTAATCTTGTAAAATATAAAAAGATAATAAGTAATCCTCTAATTAAGGTAAGGAATAAAATAATTGAGTATACGCAGTTTTTTGATCAGAAGGATAGATTAATAAAAATTAATGAGAAGTAAATTATTAATAAAATAATTATAGAACTGATATTAAATGAATTAATTAGTATAATCAAAGTAATGAGTAATAATAGAGAAAAGATGATTAAAAAAAAATATTAGAAAATTTAGTCATAAGAAGAAGAGGGATAGATAGAAAATAAATAAATAAAAGAGAGAGTTTGGGTTAATCGGTAAAGAAGAGATAAGACAAAAAATAATTTAAGGAGAGAGAATATTAATTTTGGAGATTAAATATATAAATATATGAGAATATGTTTTTTTGATTATTTGTTTTAATAAGAAGAATTTATATCTTTAATTTACAAAATTAATATTTTTATTATTAAATTATAAAACTTTTTTTTAGATATTATAATTTACATACAAGTTTTTTGATTTCTTTAATATTATTAGTGTTAATATATAAACGTATACTAATTATATTAATAATAGTTGAGTGGTTAGTAGTAAATATATCCATAATTATTTATATTGTAATAGTAGAAGTAAGAATAGAATTTCATTTAATTTATTATTTAATTTTTAGTGTTTGTGAGTGTGTATTGGGATTAGGGTTATTAGTTATAATTGTTCGATTCAGAGGTAATGATTTATATTATATATTAAATTTTAGAAAATTTGAAAATTAAGTTGTTAGTTGATAATATTTATTTAGTTTAAATTTTTAGTTTTATTTATTTTGTTTAATTAATTTTTTTTGTTAATTTTTCCTAATATTATTTATATGTTATATGTGAGGTAGTATAATTTTTTTGTAAGGTAAGTAAATTTTATTTTATTTATTGCTATATAATTAATGTATTTAAAAAAATATTATTAGATTTTTATTTATTGTCATTTAAGATATTAAATATTTAATGTTTAATTAATAGTAAAAAAATTTTGTATGATAAATTTATTGTAGTAGTAATATTTATGAATTTTATAGTTATATATAATAATATAATTATATTTTATTATAATTTATGTTATTTGTCTAGGTTTTTAATAATTTTTATATTTATATATAAGGATATTGAATGATTTAATATTATAATAAGATTGGGGTATAATTATTATCCAATAATATTAGTAACTAAGATTTTGGACATTGGATTTAATATTTATGTGTTTAAATATAAGTAGTGGATAAAATTATTAATTTTTATTAATATATTAGTAGTATTAATTATATTTTTATATTTATAGATTTGATTTTATTTTATTTAATATTTGAAAT
>NW_012130130.1:39969-50654 GCF_000143395.1 Atta cephalotes
ATTATATATATATATATATATATATATATATATATACTAGAGTTATCAAAAGAAATTTAATTTTTTGACCGGAATTGGGCGATTTTTTTATTGGAAGTGGTCAATTTTTCAGTTTAACGTCCAAATTTGGATCAAAATTGGCCGATTTTTGAACAGTAATTGGCCGACCAATAAATCCCATCACTTTTGGCCCAGATATGTCCTCTAAACGGTTAATCCGGCCACTTTCGACCCAGATGTGACATCTAAACTGTAAATCCGGCCACTTGCGGCCCAGATGTGTTCAGATATTGCTAATAAACGGTTAATGAGTCCACTTTTGGCCTCTAAACGTTAAATCCGGCCATTTTCGGCCCAGATGTGTTCTTTAAATGGTAAATCCAGCCATTTTCGGACTAGACGTATTCACTAAACGGTAAATACGTCCACTTTCGGCGTGATAGGGCCTTAAAATGATAATTCTGGCCACTTTCGTCCCAGATATGGCATCTAAAAGACAAATCCGGCAACTTTCGTCTCAGATCTAAACGTTATATCTGGCCATTTTCCGAATAGATATGGCCTCTAAACGGTAAATCCGTCCACTCTCGACCCAGACATATCCTCTCAACGGTAAATCCCGCCACATTCGGCCAGATATGGCCTCTAAACGGTAAATCCCAACACTATCGGTCCAGATATGGTATCTAAATGGTAACTCCGTCCATTTTCGATTCAAATATGGTCTCAAAATGATAACTCCTTCCACTTTCTGTTCAGATATGTCCTCTAAACGGTAAATCCTCATACGTTCGATTCAATTACGACTTTTAAATGAAAAATCAGGCTACTTTTGACTCAGATCTGGTATCTAAACGTTAAATTCTTCCACTTTTGGACCAGATACGTCCTCTAAATGCTAAAGCCGGCCACTTTCGGCCCATATATGGCTACTAAACAGTAAATTCGTACGCTTCAGCTAAGGTATGGCCTTTAAAACAATAAATCCGTCCGCTTTCAGCCCAGATATGGCCTCTAAACGTTAAATATCTCTTTCGACCCAGATATGGCGTCTAAATGGTAAATTCGTCTACTTTCAGCCAAGATATGGCCTTTAAACGGTTAATCTCGCCACTATATGTCCAGATATGGCCTCTAAACGGTAAACTCAGTCACTTTCTGCTCAGATATGGCCGATAACGAAAAATCCTGCAAAATTCTGCCCGTTATGTCTTCTAAACTATAAATCCGGTAAAAACTTACGTTTCCGATATGGTCTCTAAACGGTAACTCCGGCCACTTTCGGCTCAGATATAGTATCTAAACGGTAAATCCCGACCCAGTTATGGACTCTAAATGGAAAACCCGGCCATATTAGGACTAGATTTAGCATCTGAAAGATAAATCCTTTCTGGCTAGATATGGCAGCTAAACGATAAACCCGGACACTTTCGGCACAGATATGTCCTCTAAACGGTACATCCATTTACTTTCAGCGTTACATGGCCTCTAAACGGTAAATTCGGCCCTTCCGACCCACATATGGCTATTAAACGATAAATTCGTACACTTTCAGCCAAGGTAGGGCCTTTAAACGATAAATCCGTTTACTTTTAGCCCAGATATGGCCTTTAAACGGTAAATACGTCCATTTTCGACCCAGACATATCATTTAAATGGTATATTCTGCCATTTTCGTACAGATATGGCTACTAAACGGTAAATTCGATTATTTTCTGCCCAGATATGGCCTCTAAAATGTAAATCTGGGCAATTCTGGCCAAGATATGGCCTATAAATACCGCCACTTTCGGCTCACATATGGCCTCTAAGCGGTAATTCTGTTCACTGTCGGGCCAGATATGTACCTTCAATGGTAAAACCAGCTAATTTGATCCGAGTTATGGCCTCTAAATAAATTCCATCACTATCGGTTCAGATGCCATTATGGCATCTAAACGGTATATTTGTCCACTTTTTTCCCAGATATGGCCTATAAACGGGAAATCCGTCCACTTTCGGCCCAGATATGACTGATAATCTAAAATCCTGCAAATTTCGGCCTTCTAAACTATAAATTCGGCAACTTTTGGACCCGATATGGCCTCTAAATGTATACCCGGCCACTCTCGACTCAGATATTGCATCTAAACGGTAAATCCGGTAACTTTCAGCACAGACATTTCCTCTAAATCGTAAATCCGGCCACTTTCGGCCCAGATGTGGTCTCTAAACGATAAATCCAGCCATTTTCGGCCTAGATATGACTACTAAACGGTAAATTCGTTTAATTTCTGCTCACATAAACCTATAAACGGCCTATAAACGGTAAATACGTCCATTTTCGGCGTAATATAGCCTCTAAACGATAATTCCGGCCACTTTCGTCCCAGATATGGCATCTAAAAGATAAATCCGTCTACTTTCGTCCCAGATATGGCCTCTGTACGGTAAATCTGGTCACTTTCGGACCACATATGGCCTCTAAACGGTAACTCCGTACACTTTCGGCACAGATATGTTTTCTAAATGGAAATTTAGACCACTTTCTGCCCAGATATGTCCTCTAAACAGTAAATCCACACATTTTCGTCCCAGATATGGCCCCTAAACGATAAATTCGTTCACTCTCGACCCGGTAATGGCCACTAAACAGTAAATCCACACATTTTCGTCCCCGATATGTCCTCTAAACGATAAATTCATCCACTTTCGGCGTTATGTGGCCTCTAAACGGTAAATTCGGCCATTTTCGGCTCAGATATGGATTCTAAACTGTAAATCCGGCACTTTCGGCCCATATATGGCCTCTAAAGTAAGTCCGTTCATTTTCGCTCAGATATAGCATTTAAACGGTAATCCGTCCACTTTCTACCTAGTTACGGACTCTAAATGGAAAATCCGGCCATATGCGGACCATGTATAGCATTTAAAAGATAAATCCATTCACTTTCTGCCTAGATATGGCCTTTAAACGGTAAATCCGGCCGCTTTCGGCCCAGTTATGTCCTTTTTACGGTAAATCTGGCCATTTTCGGAACAGATACGACATCTAAAAGGAAAATCCGGCCACCTTTGTCCCAGATATGATTTTGGCAACTTTCTGCCCAGATATGTCTTCGAAACGGTAAATTCCGCCACTTTCGGTCCAGTTATTGGCTCTAATCTGTAAATCCGTTCACCATTCGACAGATATCTAAACGGTTAATCCGCCACTTTCGATAAATATATGGCCATTAAACGGTAAATCTCGTCACTTTCGGGCCAGATATGTCCTCTAAACAGAAATTTAGGCCACTTTCTGCTCAGATATGTCCTCTAAACAGTAAATCCACATATTTTCGACCCAGGTATGGCCTCTAAACGGAAAATATAGCCACTTTCGGCCCAGATATTGCCTCTAAAGTGTAAATCTGGGCAATTCTGGCCAAAATATGGTCTATAAACTGTAAATACCTCTACTTTCGGCCCAGATAAGGCCTCTAAGCGGTAATTCTGTCCACTATCGGCCCAGATATGTACCTTCAATGGTATCACCAGCCACTTTACTCCGAGTTATGGCCTCTAAATGGTAAATCCCATCACTATCGGTTCAGATATAGCATCAAAACAGTAAACGCGTATATTTTCGGCTCAGATGTGGCTTCTGAACGGTAAATCCGGCCACTTTCGGCTCAACTATAGTCTTTAAACGGTAAATCCAGCCACTTTCAGTCAATATCCGATCACTTTCGGCACAAGTATGATCTCAAAACGGTAAATCCAGCCAAGTAATGTGTCTAAACGGTAAATCCTGTGTATTTGCAGTTGAACTTCGTTTAGAACATTTTTATTTTCGTTGTGCATCATCAAAATATCTTTCGCACCATAAGCGGAGAATACTAATTCTTCGAGATAAAGGAAAATATTTTGATAATGGATTTATAAAAATGGTAATAGATCAAGGAAGCCACTCCAATGTCCTTGATCTTGACATATGTTATCATGATCATGACCCCGAGTGATCTTTAGAAGTTTTAACTGCAAAACGTTATCCGTTAAGAAATTACAAACAAAAAAAGTTGATAATCATTATATCAAAATCAATTTAATAAATATTTGGTAATACTGAATATTACAAAAATTCTTCAACAATTATATCGACGACGAATGTTATTCGCGGAAGTTGCGCGTTCCTAGACAGGAGGAAAGTACGGTGGACGCTTAACATGAAGATCACGCTTCCCTAGGTAGGGGAAGAGATGAGATGGAAACCACCCTCAATAAGAAAAAATAATAAAATGTAATCAACATATTTGCAAATAAATTTAATTATCATGTAATAGATACATAGCACTTATAATATCAAAAAAAGCATGAATTCAATCACTATAATTAAGTCTCTTTTGAATAAAAATTCTGCAATATAATGCAGATAATGTAATCTCGAATACCGTATCGAGGAATACTTGCATGCATATCTCTTCAAAATCTTTCTGTGTATGTGCACCACTTTCAGGATTTACAAAATTTGTACTGTGAAATGTGTGAAATTTTCATTGCATAAAACATCGTATGCGCGTCATTTATCAGAATTAATAATACAACCGCGATGTATTTTCAAATAATTGGCAGAACAGGTTTAGTAGATTAAGTAAAGGCAAAATAAATATATTTTCTTAATGTTCAATTCTACTGAAGACCCATTGCCCTCTAATTATACGTCCAGAATTATATTTTCTTTTGCCTATCTTTGCTTCATCTATTTCTAGGATTATATCCTGTCTATCAATTTGTTTTTGACTATTTTCAACCCATCGTTAAAGTAACTAAAAATAATTTTGCACAAAAATCTTTGCTCATTATGATACATAAACATAAAATAAACAGTATGTTATTTATCTCATGATAAAAGTTTATCCAATCAACAACAGTATGTGCTTTTCGAGTTATAAATCATCCATCAAAAATCTATTTCATGATGGCTGTATCATTAAAAAATAAGGAAATAAATTGATATATTGTAGAAAGTTCTAAACGCACTCTTTCAAATCATGTTCCATGAAACGTATTTTTAAATTGCACGTTACTTTTTGTCGTTTTCGAGTTCTATTCATTTCATAATAATGCTTTGTACAATGAAATACATGATTTTCCTCAACATTAGTTAATGTCAATACATTTTCACATTTTGGACACAATATTTCTTTAAGTATAACTTTTTTATCACATAGAAAATTCCACAGACGATCGAAATTGTAAGTCATATTAATGAATTCGTGTAATAAATGCATTTTCAATGTTTGAAAAGCGTTCTTCTTCTTATTTGTGTCGAAGTGATCTGATTGACTGATTGACTAACTGAAACATACCGATCGAAACTATTCACAATGACTGAAAAAAATCAAAACAAAGATATACATTGTAATCCAAAATCAACGCGAAGCGATTTACTCTGTCTCAATCTCTACTTAGGAAAATAATGACTTTCCACGCGATTTTTTCACTTTAAATAAAAAATTGCAATATGATAAATTTTTTGTTTTAAAAACATAAGTATAAAATAATGTATCTAAAGCAGAAATTTTATTTTAAAACTAATAATTTTGGATAATTATGTTTTGTACTTTCCGCAATAATACTGATGATGAATGAAGCAACTTTCATCTCCCCTCTGCCAAGCGGCGCACAACTTTACGGCTCTCACAATTCTTCCCCCTGCAAAGGAGCACACGACCTCACTTCCGATTCTCACTCCTCTCTCTTTTTCCTACAAAGGGGCTCGATTCTCGTTTGACTTTTACCTCTCCTTCGCTCTACAAAGGGTGCATGATTTTCGCCGACTCTTACCCCCCCTCAGCCCCCATCTCTCATGGACCATTCGGTAGATCGTTTTAGTTTGAGACGACGACGACCAGCTACAGAAGCGCTCGATGAATTCGTATCAGCACGTAAGTTGGAAAATAATAAAAATTAATTAGAAATAAACAATTGAATTATGAATTTCATCTATTAAAATATCAAATTTTTAGGAAGAGTATGAAGTGAGCCCGTGCGAGATATTTCGCGTAATGAGCGGAACATTCTCATGATCATATTATCATCTGGTAAGTCGAATTTTTAAAACATATCTCCCTATAAAATCAGTTTTTGTATGTGATTAGAAATATAATCTTAATGAAAAAATATTATTTTTGTTTTAGATAATTCGCAGAATGTCGCAATGCTTTGTATGTCCAGCTCAGCTGAAGAATACCTTGATATTTCACGAAGTAAGTTTTAAATAGTTGGCAAAAAAATCCTATAACAAGTTTATACAAATAATAACAAAATATTATTTTACAGTGCATGAAAATAAAGAAGAAAAAATTGTAAAAACAGAAGGAGGAAAAAGAGTGGAAGGAGGAGGAGGAAGAGGAGGAGGAGAAAGAGGAAGAGGGGGCGGAGGAGGAGGAGGAGGAGGAGGAAGAAGTATACGAGGAAGATGCTAGATATTATCTCATTGATGTTGAAGGTAATAATATTCTATTAAACCTTTTAACTTATTTTTTGCCCATAATGTATTCTCATATACGAACTTTTTTATTAGATATTTCATATACACTTGTCTCGAATGGATCGAATTAATATTCGAAAGAAGAATTTTGCGTGACTGAATAAAGCAATTAAAAGTGAGTTGTCTTAGTATGTTAAATATAATTACTCTATCAGGGTGCTACAAAAAGTTCTATTCGCGATGTTTTTAATTTTCACACACTTGTGATATCTTCACTTTATGTAATAGTTAAGTTTTATGTAAAAGACTACGTGTTAACAGAATAGTAGACATAAAATGTAATACAATAGTCTATAGTTAACATAAACATAAATATTGGGAGTACAAATTAGTTCAGTCCGTTCAAAAATTTACTTCAAAACAAAATGAATGAACAGATCAATTAAAGTATTGTCCATCGTTGCCTACTATTTTTTTCCATCTCGAAAAAATGACTCGTCTTTGGAGGCGATCCAATTTTGGAGCCAATTTTCTGCGAAAGAAATGAACCGGTGACTTGCTGCATTCTTCGGAATATCATAATCAGTAATCAGAAAGAACAATGTCCGAAGAATACGGCGAATAAAACATCTCATTTGAGCGTTTTCAAATATTTTTTTACGACTTTAACGACATGAGGCCGAGCGTTGTCATGAAGAAGAATAACTTTATCATGTCTTTGTCTCGTATTCCGGCCGTTTTTCTCACAGTGCACGACTCAAACGAATCAATTGTAGCCGATCGCCCGTAATGGAATCATCAGGTTTCAGGAGCTCATAATAAACAAGACCTTTTTGATCCCACCAGATACAGAACATGAGCTTCGAACCATGAATGTTCGGCCGTGATGTTGATGTTGAGGTCGATGGCAACGATTGATCGAGCTTAGCATAGTATTTTTTTCTTCTTGGAGTTGTCGTAGAATATCCACTTCTCATCTCCAGTCACAATCCGATGCAAAAAACTATTCTTTATTGTCTTTGAATCAGCTGTTCGCAAATAAAAAATCGCCTTTCAATGTCTCTCGGTTTCATAAGGCACCCAATTTCCTTGTTTTTGAATCATTCCCGTAGCTCTCAATCGTACAGAAACGGTTTGTTGAGTTATCCCCAATAATTCTGCAAGATCCTCTTGCGTTTGACTCTGATCTTTTTCGAGTAATACTAATTTTTTGTCTTTGAATTTTTTTGACTGTCCAGAGCGAAGTTTGTCTTCAACGCTGAAATTTCCATCTTTGAAACCATTCCTTACATGATTTATCAGTTGGAACAGTGTCACCATAAACTTCGACAAGCATTCGATGGGTTTTAGCTGCACTTTTCTTTTAATTAAAGCAGAAAATCAAAACCTCTCGCAAATGCTGCTTGGTTAACACAAAATTCGACATTTCAAACACAATAAAAATCAAAATTTTTGTATAAAAATCAAAGCAATATAAACTGTGTATATTATTAGCAGATGTTTAACCTCTCTGAAACCGCCAAAATCAGCTGTCACTATGAACCATTCACAACAGCTGGAGCCATTTTTAGGGAAATGGACTGAACTAATTTGTACTTCCAATACAATAGACAATAATAGCTTACAAATTAGGCGTCAGCAAAATTGTTGCTGCAAAGCCTACCAGTAACAAAACCAGAATAAGACGATAATGCAATAAGAGATAATAACTGAAATCATACACATACGCATACATCCGCAAACACATCAGTCTCGTTTAAATACTGTGAGTGATGCGATAAAACGCAAGGCAGCAGAATGAAAGGAAGACAGAAAGGGAGAAATTTTTATTGAATCAGGAAGGGAATTAAAATATTTGACGTGTAGGAGAAAACGGAACTTAGTAGATCAATATATGGAGAAAGATAAGTAATCTTGATATCTGTGACAAGAAGAATTATATTCAGAGAATTATGTTCGACTGAAAGAGATGTAGCAGATGTAAAGAAGTATTGGAGCGAAAGAGAAAAATACAAGACAGCATAGGTAGAGAATAAAAACAACAAATGTCAAATCTTAAGCCAGCCGGATCTCTGGTAATACGGAGATATATGGTCGTTTAGATATGGTCGTTTATGCAATAAGAGAAGCAAAAACAAGAATTTTGAACACGCTATATATGAATTAGCAGACGTTGGTTAAGAACCGGAACATGAATGATATCAGCGTAATCAAATAGAGAAATAACAAGTAATTAAGAAGTAAGGAGTTTTTGAGAGCTGGAAAGGATGTGGCGAAGAAGATAAAGAAGACGTTTGTGTAAACGAGCATAAGCAGTCCGACCTTTGACGGCCACGTATGACTCAAATAATCATGAAGAATCAACATAAGCATCAAGAATTTTAATGGAGGAGGAGCGAGGAATTGGAATAGAATTAAGAGAAATGTCAAAGAATTAAATATTAAATAACAATGTTGAGGAACTGACAATCAACAAGGATAATTTAGAAGGCTTTAGATAATGCAGGGCATTATTAATAGACCATTTGGCAATAAGATTTTAAGTCTGTATTCATAGCAGAACAAATTATTAAAGCATTGAATGGGTAAAAGGATTTGAGAAAAATTACGTCATCTGCATGAAGAGTTCAGAAAACAGAGAAACATTAGACAAATTAGAGGCAAAAATATTAAA
Organism: Atta cephalotes; assembly: GCF_000143395.1. Lineage (NCBI taxonomy): Eukaryota > Metazoa > Arthropoda > Insecta > Hymenoptera > Formicidae > Atta > Atta cephalotes. The sequence goes on from NW_012130130.1 coordinate 49,098, forward strand.
TAGTAAAGATCCGAGAATGGAACTTTGGAGAATACCAGAGAGAACGACGGAGTAGAGGAGAAAAAAGAAAAAGGTTTATATATGAAGATCTGCTGCGTGCGATTTGTAAAGAACGAACAGATTAGTGAGAGAGCAGGATGACTGCATAACTTAAGTTTGACTAAAAGTAAGTCATGATTGACAGTATCGAAAAACTTTGTGAAGTTCAGCGCAATGATGGAAGTAAGATGACTATAGTTGAAAGTACGAAGCACGACATCATAGCAATGTGTCATTGTACTATGAGATCAACGAAAACGAGATTGATAGGAAGAAAGGATATTAAAATTTGAAATTTCTTCAGAATGGGAGTGAGGAATCAATTATAAGCCAGGTAGAGAGGAAGGATTTTTTCTCACGATAAACAGCAATATTCTCGTCGTTCCACAAACTATTGTAGCGCTGCCAATCCAGGAGACTGAGATCGCCTATATCTAAGAAGGTCTCTTCAACTCAATGAGCCGTCAGACTGTACCATTCAGCTACACCGCGAGAGAACGAGAAAGACGCCTACAAGTAATCGGTTAAAAATTGCAGTAAGAGAGGCAATAAAGTAAGAGATCAACATTATCTTATCAACATGCGACGTTGCATTTAAAAGGAACCAGTCTATCAGCCTCAGCTCATATTTGATAGGTCTTCAGGTCTGATTGCATGAATGTTACACGAAAAAGATACACGACCAGGACGATATGATCGTGGAATAGCCAGCGTAACATGGATAGTAACATGATCTCACACTGATTGCATCGCTGACTCGGCACTCAATTAATTGTTCAACACTCAATTAATGTTCGATGAGACAAAAATAAGAGCTATGCTGGTTACTGAATTATATGTTAAGCGAATTGGAGCATCAATCAATTACTTAAGAAAAAATAGCGATATCGAATAACAATTTGGCGTTATAATCAATTTGACTGAGCATGTCGACATTGAAATCGCCCAGGCATACAATCGCGTTGATACACGCCGCACATGATAGGCATGATTCTATAAAATGCAAGTTAGAAAGTGATGCAGAAGGGTGATATACGCAGACGACTACCATCCGACCGCGAGTAAGATTGAGAGACACAACAATAATATCAGTGAGTACCCACGGTGGGACGCCCAAACCGATCGGGGAGAATTGGGAAGACTCATCAAGATATAACGCGACACCGCTCCAACGGCGACTCATAGAACTGTCCGAGCGAACGGGCATGTAATTGCGAGCATCAAAACCCTTCCAACCGATGGAAGACAATAAGGTCTCTGACCAACGCAACAAGCGACTAATGTGTGCAAAACGCAATCTGCCATTGTGAGAGACACTCGTCCCCGAATCCGAAAATTAAGACGGATCTGCAGGGAGTCATGCAGAACCACTTCCACTAGATGCAAGCGGCGGGGACAGGAGAATGAGAAACAGAAAGAGAGAGCAGGGCGGGGGAAGGAAGGAGGGAAGGGGGGGAGAGAGAGAGAGAGAGAGAGAGAGAGAGAGAGAGAGACGACGAGAGAGAGAGAAGAGAGTAG
>NW_012130130.1:51728-53982 GCF_000143395.1 Atta cephalotes
AGAGAGAGAGAGCACGGACAGAGATGAAACAGACTTGAATGGAGAGAAATGAATCCGGGAGGTGTAACGATACGAGGGCGTATTCTCCTTGACGCGAAAATACATGATCCCCCTACGTATTCAAACACGCCCAATATCACAAGCCGCCGCCAGTAGATGAGCCTCAGCAAAAGTGCGCCGCTCAGATGCTGTAGTTCGTTCGCAAATAGAGATTCTATCGATCGGCGGAGCCACAGACATCAGATGCATTCAGCCCATCTCTCCAACGAATCCTGGCAATTAGCTCATTGCATCTTGCTATTGTCATAAATTTGATAATAAGTAGAGATGAGGCGAATTTCTGCCAGGAATCCTGAAGACACAAGTAATTTCCGATGAAGACATCGAGACATCAAGAGTGGATGAAATTCTTACAGTATCTCAGTGCAGTTCTCTGAAGGGACTTTTGATCCGAATACGAAGAGCTCATGGTCATTGATTATGCGCTCAAAACTAGCAGATAGTCCATCCGGCAAGGTACGAAAACCATCAGTAGAAGTTGCAGAACCAGCACGCACCTCCACCTCAAGTCTAGCGAAGCGTTCCTCAGGGATGACCTGCCTTGTACTTATAGCAACCTAGATAGACCATCCGTCGCCGCCGCCAGTCATTATACTATCGACATTCCTAAGACATTGAAATATCCCATCTACTGCTTATTATAGCATTAAATGTCTTCAGAATAGGCTTGAGACGATCTAAAAGATTAGTCCTGATTCAATACGAGCAATTCTGTGCTCCAAAGGAGAGATGGATTTAGTTAGAATAGAACTTATCTGCAGAAAGAGCTGACGAGACATCAGAAAATATCTGAGAAGCCGAAGAAGCAGCAGCAGGTCCAAGCAGAATAACGACTGTCCACTTCCATTTGCAACAATGTTATCATTGGAAGAATGCAAACTATTGTCAGCGCCACAGAAAGCGCACGTTTACGCAAAATAAAACGTTTACATTTGGTACACGTCGATTGACTCATGCTAAAATACACGAATTAGACACATTATAAGAATATATGTTTATACGTAAGATCGCACAACAATGGCACGCAGCAAATTAATAAAATAATTATTTATATACGTGCCTGTTCTTTAAACAAAGGCAGAAACGAATGACGAACAAACAATAACAATATGATGGCTACATTTGAAATAAAATTATGACGTGACTATAGAAATTATTATACAATGATGACAATAACAATATGATGGCTACATTTGAAATAAAATTATGACGTGACTATAGAAATTATTACACAATGATAAAATATTACAAAAATGTAATGAAAAGCACACAACAAATGCACTAATAACAAAACGCAGAAAGATCGCGTCACACTCATAGAAATACACTCCGCTCGCCGACTAGCATTCGTGAAAATGTTAAAAATAATAAATTAGAAGATAAAAACTGTTGCAATAATCATCAACGACTAATAAAACGAAAAATGTACAGCGAACTAATAAGTAAAGGCAGCACTTTTCACAAGAGAGAACGCAAAAATTGAGCAAAAAATCAGAATGACAAACAAAGATATTAATAGCATGAAGTGTTATACGAGACTCCAAACTTATATTGGGAATAATTGTTGGAAATTTAGAAGAATAACGAAGAGTGGCACGCTCACTCGTGGCACTTAATGTAAGTTAAAGTGAAAATTTGCGATAATTCAGTGTAGAGCTACCGACTTTGAACATCGAAGGAAAGTCACAGGTTGTCGAACAATGACAATATAAAACGAAAAAGTTGTTTGTCGTCAGTCGAGGCTACAGTATATACATGTGTATGTATACGTCGAAACATCGATCTCTTCTCTTAATCGCATCGCGACATCTGTCTGACAGTATATATAGGTAGTATATAACATATAGTATATAATATGTCGTATATATAGTATATAATATATCGGCAGTGTATAAGACTTTTTTTCATTCAATCATAATCTTCAATTACGAGCGTTGGATCGAGTAAAAGAATATGTATACACCGAAAATCGATCGAACAGAGGAAGAGATATCGTCCTTTACTTTCAAGTCCACTAAGTCCACCATCGAGGAAAAAAGCTAAATATTGGAAATGCCTTGAAGAAAAACATCATAGTCACTAACGTGCTCATCAACGTCATCAAAATATAAACTATAAGGTACATACACACACACACACACACACACACACACACACACACACACACACACACACACACACACACACACACTAC
>NW_012130130.1:58767-62122 GCF_000143395.1 Atta cephalotes
TATATATATATATATATATATATATATATATATGTACGCATTTATTTGAAATTAAATAGTTAAAATTTGAAATTCACACTTTAGTTTCCTTTTTAAATCTTTGAAATCAATTAGTTTAACGATTCATACACTTTTATGTCATGCAGCCCATTCTCCTGTGCAACAGTTTAAAGAAAAAAAATTATTCTTTCCCTTCTTTCAACTCCGCTATTTTGTAATACATTTTATATGACTCGAATTGATCCCCATGATTAAGAAATGTTTAAGCTTTAATTTAAGCTTTGGTTCATCTCAATGCGATAATTTTTTATTAAATCATCGCTATTCGAAAATATTATTGTAATAAAATTTAGTGGCTCTTTTGTCTATATATATATATTGTTCTACTCAAACTCTCAGATAATTATAGGTTTTTATCCTTTCTATAATGTGGCATTTTCAATCTTTAACTCCATTTGATCCTGAGGGAATTTTGTAATTACTATCCATATTTGATTTTTTTTGAGATTTATTTTTAATTCGTATTCAGTGCATTGATTTTTAAGTTTTTCTAGTAGATGTTACAAGTCGCTGAGGTTGCTTGTCATTAGAATTGTATCATTTATATAACGTATATTGTTGACTGTCTCGTTATTTATATCTGCTATTTCTTTATCTAGTGTTTTATTGAAAATGGTTTCACTATAGGATAACTCACTCAATAACTTGATAACTTTTTTAAAATATAGGATAAATCTGGTATACACATATGCCGCAGCTAAAAAAAATTTAATTTATTATGTATCATGTTTAAGGTAAATTAATTATACTAATAAAAATTTTACTGTGATAAAAATTTTTTACTATAATAAAAATTTTAGATTCAAAATATTTATTTTTCGTGTTAAAAAAAAACTTTTTGAAATCTTTGCATTTTTGTTGTATATCTCATAGAGGTGGGATATTACATATAAGACAATAAACTAAACAAAGAAGACAAGAGCAAAAGAATATTTGTATTTTGCTGCAACATGCTTTATTATTCCTCTAGATTTATATATCATGAAATAACTACTAACAAGAAGAGGCTACACAGCGATTTTATGGGGATTTATTTGGTAAGCTCTTCTAACATTACTGCAAGTTTGATCAAATTCGGTGAAAATCAAAATGTAGCTGGACTCCTATGGGTTTTCTGTTATCTCTCGTCGTCGATCTAATTATACGAAAGCTGGAGATTAGAGCTTTGTTTCGGTTTCTGTTGCCCTTTTACAGTAGGTTTGTTGATGACATTATTGGCGGCACTTGCGCCTTCGATTAGTTCTATTCTTGATATTTTTAAGCATCCTAGACTTCAGTTCATTATGGAGATAAAGAGAATAATAGATTGAATTTTTTGGATGTTACTAGTTATTAGGGATAATGAGTTGATAGAGTTCAAATGGTACCACAAGCCGACTTTTTCGGGTAGATATATGAATTTTTAGTCACAGCATTCGGTTTCTCAAAAAATAGATACAACCGCAGGATTAGTTGATAGGATAGTTTTGCTTTCTTATTCTAAATCCTAAATCCTAAAAAAATCTTGATTACTTGACTTAATTTGTGTTTCATTATTAAAATATTGTTAGAGAATGATTATCCATTGAATTTTTTATATTTTAGAATATTGACAATTGTTTGAAGAAGATTATTATGACTAGTAGTAGGAAGAGTGTTATTAATGATAATAGAATTAAAATAGTGCAGCCTTCGTAATTCTCTTCGTAACCTACCTTTAGTTCGTTGTATTACTGAGAAGTTTAGTAGATTGAAGTGAGCGTATCGTGAGAGTATCGTTTTATAGTACTAATAAATTGCGAGAATTCATTAGAATGAATAAGGATCTTTTACTGCGTGACAAGAAGTAGAATGTTGTTTATAAGATCTCATGTAAGAGTTGCGATGCAATTTATGTGGGACAGACGTGTAAATAGTTAACGTGTAGAAATCAAGAAATCACGGAGCATAAGAACCACATTCGATGGCACACCTATTCGTATTGTCATAACGGAGCATCGGTTACAAGAAGGTGATTTCGATTGGAACAACATTATAATACTGGACGAGGAACGTCACTACAGGAAGAGATTGATTTCAGAGATTATTCATCAGGAGACAGACCTGCAGATGGATATGGAGGCGCTTCCCAATGCCTACCTCCCGATCATAGAGCTAAGGCTTGAGTTGTTGTCACGTCTAGTCGTTCATACGCAGTAATAAGTCTTTCTGGCGTGTTTATAATTGATTAACGCTTTAATGATATATTTTTCCATTTGTTATCTTGAAAAATTACTAGCTAAAAAACAAAAAGTGTCACTCACTGTGTCTGATACTGACTGGTCAATATTATTCTTATCTCTAGGAACCGATTCTTGAATTATTTTTATAGTAATATTTATTGCAATATGGTGCTCTGTGAGCATAGTGAGCGTCCTTATATTTGCTGGATAATTAATTATTGTCTTAAAATTAGTTCTCCATATTCTATTTTACGATATTTTATAATATTTCCTAATTTATTTTCTTTTTTCTTCACTCTTTTTGATTTTAATTCCGACATTTAAATTTCTCGTTGTTATTCTCAATTTTTATATATGTTAATTTATGTTGTCTTTAAAGAAGACTCAAAAGTGAGCCGAAACATCTCAGTGAAGCAATGAGCAATTTTAGAACATTTAACATAGTGTACGTAAATATTACAAATCAACGCAACGAATCAATGATATATCATTGACATAACAAAGCTATAACGTATACACTAATCGTGTTGTGTCCTAACCTGTTTTGTTGCATAGTTATGTAATGTTTACGAAATTTGAACAACATAAATTTTCATTCTCTAAAAATGTTATGTTCATAAATATTATGTAACTATAATGTAATTGCGACACCATTTTTAAAACATAAAATTTATATGATTTTATCAACATCAATAGGCAGACTGTAAATATTTCGTAAATGTAACATCAGTATTATAATGTAATTGCGATATTATTTCTAATACATAACATTTACGTCTTTTTGTCAATGTCTATAAGTAAAATATAAATGTAACATTAATATTATAATATAATTGCGACATCATGTTTAATACAATTATGATTTTGATGGTTTCAATAACGAAAACTTTACTTAATGGCATAGAATGTAAACGTGCATATAACATATCGATATTGCGCTTTTTAATACGTAAAAGTCTAATGTAATATATGATTTGGTATATTTAATATGTTCGCATGGATTTGGTACATTTAATATGTTCGCATGGAATGTTTCTTAATGTTTTGTAATGTATTTAATATAACAAAGCCGTGTTTGTAATGCGATAAAAAAT
>NW_012130130.1:65055-76227 GCF_000143395.1 Atta cephalotes
TTGATGTTGGAGCCGGTTCTTAAGATTTGTTCGCGTCGCAAGTTCGACATGTTTCTATATGCTTTTATCATAATTTTTATTCCGACGATCACATTGGAGTGAGTAAAACCGTAGCAGGAGCATGTTAGAGCATACGACGCGAACAAATCTTAAGAACCGGCTCCAACATCAATTAATTTAATCGACTGATTAGGATTATGACTTCGAATATTTTTGGATGCTTTACAGTGACATAAATCAATACAACATCGTTTTAGCTTTGTTATTCATTGAATCAAGAAAGAATAGAACGCTTATATTTGTATCACTAAATGGAAAATATCTTCTAAAAATACAGAAAAAATATGCCATGTGATTTCGTCATAATTTCTTTTCAGATATTCACCTTTACACTTTCATTAGAATCACATACATTTTAATAACTTATACTTATATATGTGATACTTATTAAAGTGCTACTTAAAGTGCTGTAGCTACAGCACTTTACAAAGCATAATGATGATATCCGCCAACGAGATGTAATAATTTTCAGGGCATCGTCTTTCATTACAAAATGTTATGAAAAAGTTATATTTCCAGAAAATTTTGTTATGTTCTTTGAAACATGAAATAATATAATAAAATATTGTTTTTTGTTAAAAAAAATTCTCAAAAATTTTCATTCAAGAAATAGGTAATGCTTATGTATTATCGATTTTCATCATGTCAATCTACATAATTGTTTATGTTGTCAGATATTTTTTTCAAACATTTCACATTTAGTATATTACAATGAGTTATTCTGTCATTGACAAAAATTAATAGAAAAAACGCAATTTTGATATCAGTTCGTGACATATTTTCTATTTTCCATTGTATTTATATTAAATTTAAATATACTCAGAACACCCACAACAAAACTAAAACTAGACATTTCTTGTGTAACACCAAAGTAGCGACATAAAAGATTTTTTAAAAGAATTTAAGAATATTCGTATTCAGCCGGTTAATTAAAATTTTTTAAAAGTCGAAAATGATATCGTTCATGATGTATCAGACAGTATCGAGCAATTATCTCAGAAGCAAAATGTCGTAAGAGAAATTAACATTGACAATTTCAATGTAAATAATGATTTAATATCGACATGTGCAAGAATTAGTCCATAAAAATTATCAATGAAAATAGTTTTTTGTCAAGCAATTCTGATGAAGCCTTTTCAATTTTAACTGATATTTCAGACAAGATTCGAAAATGGGATATTAATAACTCTTTGAGCCATTTTGCTTTAAATGTTTGTTGAAAATTCTAGTGAAATATGGCCATGATCTATCAATTGATTGACGCTAGAACTTTACTTTGAACTCCCAAACAAGTAGGTATTGTGCAAATGGAACCGGTACATTATCATGCAGGCGAAAGTTTAAAAAAGTCTGTTGTAAGCATTATTCACGTATTTCCTATCCATAGGAAACAAATAAATATTAACGTGAATGTAGAGGATCTTCCATTAACCAAATCATCCAGTAGTTAATTTTGACCAATTTTAGCTAGTATCGTGGCAGATTTTTACACTGAACTATTTATAGTTGGTGTATATACGGTAAAAAGCCAAAATGGGGTAATGATTTAATGTAATATTTTACAAATGTTTGCGTTGAAATTTCGAGATCAGGCATTATAGAATTTGATAAAAAAATAATTGTAAAAATAAATGTGTTTATCTGCGATAGCCCTGCAAGATCTTTTATTAAAGGATGTGAAACACAATGTCCATTTTGGATGTAGTAACTGCATTCAGGAGGGAGATTATATAGAATATCAAGTCACATTTCCATCATGGATTTCAGAAATCCATGCAACATTAAGATCAGATGAATCTTTCAAGTTTAAACAACAGGAAGAGCATCATAAATTCACTTCATGTCTTGAAGAATTAAATATTGGAATGATCATACAATTCTCATTGGATTATATGCACCTTGTGCTGTTAGGAATAATGAAAAAATTGCTGTAGTTCTGGGTACAGGGTAAAATGAATGTACGTTATGTGACAGCTCGATTAGACATTTTCAATGTTGCTGTTATTTTCGGCTTTCCTACCGAAAGAATTTTGTAGAAAGCCAAGACTCGATCACGTTGATCGATTTAAAGCTATCGAATTATTAATTTAGACAATTGTTGTTGTATACCGAGCCTGTAATATTTTACAAGAATCTCAAGATAAGTACATTCATTTCTTAAGCCTCAGTATAATAATTCGAATTTTATATATTCGAAAGAATATTGTGTACAACTGCTTGATTATGCACACTGCTTATTATTGTATTTTACAGAAAATTATGGTATATTATATCAAATCAATCAGCATATCTCAAATAACATGCATAATTTAATTCATTTGTGTAACTACGTGAAGTTATGGGGATCGTTAGACGAGTTTAAGTATGAAAATTACAAAAAATTAAAAAAAGAATCAGATCTTCGAATCGACCTTTAACACAGTTAATTCGTTATATAGAAGATGATAATTTGGATTCAGTACGTAAAAAAAAGAATTATCCAATTCCACATTTTAGCAATATTTCAAATGCTAATGACAAAAGGGTAATAAAATCAATTCAAGGACTTCTATATTATTAGTATATAGATATTCTATATATTACACGATCCGCTGATAATTGTTCTCTGCTTGATGATACAATAATTTCGCTTACAAAAGTTTATTTAAAAAATAAACAGATTTTCGTTTTTGAAGATAAAAAATATTTGAAGTCATTTTTTAAAACTCGATTCTTTAAACATCGAAATTAAACAAATTAGCGAATTACAATACAAATCAGTTATTGCTTCATTGACTGATATCAAAACCAAATGCGTAAAATTGCCTTTATATGAAGAAGAAGCAGTAATACTGTCTTTATTTCACGATACATCCTTATGGCGAGTATATAAATATATATATATATATCTAACTAGGTGTAGCATATAGAAATGTAAATAATTAATATTACTTAACAAAGTATATTATTATTATCATTATTATTATTTTTATTACCTTTATAGATAATCAACAATGACAAAAACGTATGCTGTTATAACGTATCTTCAAGACGGCGATGATGAAGAAGAAATCATGTCCGAGCTCATGGCTTCGATTAAATGCAACAAAATGCTGGTGGCCAACGATCAAAAATATTAATACATTTATATCAAAACAAATTTTGTCTGATCATAATGACCCAAAGTGGGCTCTATATCCTATAGAATTTCATGAAATGGATATTATGGAAACCTATATTTCATTATTTATATAGCTCTTATTCGTACAAGTTATAAATTATTGAAAAATAATATAATTTAAAAGTTATGATTTTATTCTTACCAAAATACGTTAGAACAGGTTAGAGCAAAGCTACAAATTATTCATCATGCGATAACAGCAATAATATTCTTCTACACCAACGAAAGAGAATGTGAAAATCCCAATAAGAAAAAACGCTAAATAAATCTGACTCTCAGCCGAGATTGACTCTGCCAAATCAAATCGACTCTTACAACACCTGTTACTAAACTACAAATAACTATCTACTAATACTAATCAATTACTTGAAGAAATCCTTGATCTGCAGCATTGACGAAATAATATGCAATAAAAGTAACGGTATATATTTTGGTCCATTTATTATTAATGTATATTATTTTCATATCATTCCTATTTTAAAATTTATTATTAACAATATTCTGATATTTTTCAAGTCCAAATTGTAGGCATACAGGACTTACAAACGCTAATGACATCAATGTTAATTATCATAGAAAGTATTTTCAATATTCTATATTTTTTATTTCTGTAGCATTTTTCAATATTAATTTTTTAGATCATTTTAATAAAATATATGATGTGATAATTTCTCTGTCACAAACAGTTAAAGAAGTAAATACTAGGATATTAACTATAAAAAAATGAATAAGACTAGAGATTTCCCTACATTGGACGTGACAAATATGGAGCATTCTTTTCCGCTTCAAACAATTGAAAGCTTTTGAAAAGAATTTAATAGGAAATGTGGAAGAATACAAATTCGTAAGTTATTTTTTTATTCACTTTATTATATATTGCAAATAATATAATTATATAATCTCATTATGTTTACTTAGCTGTACTCTATCTCGCGTAAGCGAAAGAAAATTTAATTAGAATATATCGAATAGTCTTTAGTAATGAAATTGTCAAATTGGTCATCATGGAAAAGCTTACGTAATCATTTTAATATCAGTAGCCAAAAAACGATTATAGGAGCCATATAGTAGAATATATATATTAATATTTCAATATATCATATGTTTAATATCATTTCATACATTCATATGAGTAAAATCGTCTATTATGGGACAGATTCCTAATACAAAATAATAGAGTTTCTATTAAACTAATAAACGCATGTAGTTGATTCTATTAAGAACTTTTTACGTTTAGAATAAAACCTATTTTATTAATAGAAATTCATTATTAAATCATGTGTGTAGTCATTACAGAAAAATTATTTATAAAATTGGATGTTGTTAAAATTTTGTGTGTGAGGAATTTTAATAAAATTGTTATTTTTAATATTTCATTCAGTAATACGATTTGAAATATTGACGAATTATGTTTGTTTAAATGTTCTCATATTAGAAGAAATATTCAAAGTATTTCATATTACGACTTCCACGATTTCAAGATCACCAAACATAATCTTTACAATTAAACAAATTATTATATCACATATTTTCCTATCAATACGATTTTATTTTATCATTGCATGCAGACTTTACTATCAAATAATTATTTTTGTATTATATATAATAAAACAGATTAAAGAAAAATTCAAAGACTAATATCACACACACACACATAAACCCACATACACACACACACACACACACACACACACGCACACACACACACGCGCACACACACACACACGCGCACACACACACATATATAACAAAAAATTATTGTAAATAAAATTTCAATTTTAAAATATAAGTATGTATAAAATTTAAATTTTTTGTTTTATGTAATATAATAAAAGCGTGTATAAAAAGCTTATATTTTAATTTTTTCCTTAGTTTCTTAATTATATACTATCTTACATAGGAAAATCTTAGGAAATCCTAAATCTCATATTAGGAATCCTTTTTCTAAATGAGCAATAGCGGCATTTTTGATAAAAAATTTTACATATAACAAAATATAGTTATTATCAATTGTTCACTTTTAGTTCAGTTTAGAGAACATATCTAGGCCGAAAGTTGCCGGATTTACCGTTTAGAGGACATATCTCGGCTGAAAGTGGACGGATTTGCCATTTATTGGTCATACCTTTGCTGAAAGTCTTTACAATTTACTGTTTGGTAGGCATATATGGGAAAGTGGCTGGATTTACTGTTTAGAGGCCACACATGGGCCGAAAGTGGCTGTATTTTCGGTTAGCTGCCATATATGGGTCAAATGTGCCCGGATAGAGGACATATCTGGACCGAAAGTGACCGGATTTATCGTTATATGGCCGAATTTACAGTGTAGATTCCATATCTAGACCGAATGTGGCCGTTTTTACCGTTTAGAAGATCTGGTCCGAAAGTGACCGGATTTACCGTTTAGATGATATATCTGTGCTGAAAGTGACAGGATTTACCGTTTAGAGGCCTTATCTGCGTCAAAAGTGGACGCATTTAACATTTAGAGGCGATATCTGGGCTGAAAGTAGACGGATTTACCGTTTAAAAGACCATACCTTGTCTGACAGTGTACGAATTTATCATTTAATAGCCATATATGGGTTGAAAGTGGCCGGATTTACCGTTTTTAGAGGCCATATAATGCCGAAAGTGGATGGATTTACCGTTGAGTGGCCATATATAGTCCGAAAGTGGCCGGATTTACCATTTAGAGGACGTATCTGGTCCGAAAGTAGAAGAATTTAACATTTAGAGGACGTGTCTGGGCAGAAAGTGGCCTAAATTTCCGTTTAGAGAACATATCTGGGCCGAAAGTAACGAGATTTACCGTTTAACGGCCATATATTTACCAAAAGTGACGGATTAACCGATTAGTTGACATATCGCTGCCGAAAGTGATGGAAATTACCGTTTCTTGACCATATCAGACCGAAAGTGGTTGGATTTACCGTTTTGAGGCCATATCGGGATCGAACGTTGCTCGATTTATAATTTAGAAGGCATAATAATCCGAATCTTGCAGGATTTTATCGGCCGTATTTGGGCCGAAAGTGGATTGATTTACCGTTTATAGGACATATCTGGTTCAAAATTTACCGGATTTACCGTTTAGAAGCCATATCTGGGCCTGAATTTCCGTATTTATCGTTTATAGGCCATATTTGGGTAGAATGTTACCGGATTTACTGTTAAGAGGTCATATCTAAGCGGAAAGTGGACGTATTAACCTTTCAAAGGGCATACTTGAGCTGAAAGTGGACGAATTTACCGTTTAGTAGTCATATCTCGTCAGAATATGGCCGGGTTTTCCATTTAGAGTCCATAACTGGATCGAAAGTTATCGGATTTACCGTTAAGAGTATGTGGGCAGAAACTGGCTTAAATTTCCGTTTAGAGGCAATAACTGGACCGATAGTGGCTGGATTTACCGTTTAGATGACATTTCTGTACCTAAAGTGGATGGTTTTACCATTTAAAAGCCATATCTGGGCTGAAAATGGACGAATATACCGTTTAAAGATCATAACTGGTCCGAAAGTGGCTGGATTTACTGTTTGGTAGACATATCTGGGTAGACATATCGAAAATGTCCGAGTTTACAGTTTCGCGGCCATATATTGATCGAAAGTGGCCTTATTTACCGTTTAGATGACATATCTGAGCCGAAAGTGGTCGGATTTATCATTAAGGGACAATATCTGGGACGAAAATTGCTGTATTTATCGTTTAGAGGTCATACTTGTGGCGATAATGGCAGTATTGACCTATTAGAAGCTATATCTGTTCCGAAATTGGCCGGATTTACAGTTTAGAGGCTTTGTACGGCCCGAGGATTTATGATTTAGAGTCCATGCATTGGCCGTTTTATATATATTGCCGGATTTACCATTTAGAGGCCATGAACTGGTTATGGATGGCTGGATTTACCCTTTTAGAGGCCATATCTGGGCCGAGGGTGATCGGATTTGCCGGTTGGAGGACTTATCCTGTCGGATTTACATGCTATTACCGGGCCGGATTTACCGTTCAGAAGTCATATACGTGTCAAGGGTATCCGGACAAATCCCCGAGATGCCAACCGTGGCCTCCTCATCGGGTACTAAGTGTACCCCCGAAAGTCCACCCCCGATGACCAGGCTCTTGGTGGTGGCCGGACTTTCTTATAGGCCCCCGGGACTTCCCGGAATTACCGAGAGGACTCCTCCTCCGCTCAGTCCCATGGGTGTGACCGGACTTACTCCCAGGTCGCAGGGAGTGGCCGGACTTACAACCGAGAGGCAACCCCCGGTCCCCATGCTAACGGGCATTGCGAATATACACCCATGCCATTAGGGATAACAAAAAACCTAGGAATACCCAAAAAACCAATCCCACCCCTCAGGCCATTGGGACTTACCCCTGAGTGGCCATTAATCCCCTAGTGGCTCCCGGATGTGGCCGATATTACTCCCAGCCCCTTGGATAGCAGGACTCACCCCCGAGAGGATACTACTACCCCCCCCAGGACCCCGGAGGTCACCGGACTTACCCGAGTAGCCATTTGATCCCCAGGCCTCCGGGGGTGGCCGGATTTACACCCGAGAAACCACTCTCGATCCCCAGTCCGCCTGAGGTGGCCGGAATTAACCCCGAGAAACCCCCGCCCCCCAGAACCCTAGAGGTGGAGAGTATAATCTAGGTCCTCGGGAGTAGCCGGAATTATCCCCGACAGGACACACCCGCCCCTAGGTCACCGGATTTATCCCCGAGAAGCCACCCCTATGCCAAGACCTCCGGGGGTGGCCGGACTTTAAACGCAAAATAGGGCCACTTTTGAACAAAAAATCGGCATTTTCCGATCTAACCTTGACCTATAAACTGAAAAAAGAATTTCAGGTCCAAAAATAAGGCGCTTCCTGTTTAAAATTCGGCTAATTCCAATCCAAATTTGAACATTAAACTGAAAATGGACCATTTCCAGTTAAAAAATCGGCTAATTTCGATTCAAATTTGGACGTTAAACTGATAAATTGACCATTTCCGGTAAAATAATCACTCAATTCCGGTCAAAAAATTAAATTTTTAAATAAATCTAGAATATATATATATATATATATATATATATATATAAATAAATAAATTTAAATATGAATATGAATAATAAGTGTAAATATAATAAGTGGATGTAGGGATGATAGATATAAAATGTAAAGATTGATAAGAAAAGTTAATTTAGATTAAAAGTTTTTAGTAAAAAAAATTTTATTAATAAGAATAAAATAATTAAATGTAGTTATATTGAAAGTAATGTAAATGGATTTGGTTAAGTATGTAAAAGTAATTTTAATTAAATGTACCTTTTGTATCAGGGTTTATTAAAATATAAATTATAAATTTGGTAATTTTCTCGAAATTAAAAGAGCTAATTGTAATTATGATAAATAATTTATATTATGTAAGTTAATGTGAAATAATTATTAAGAATAAACTATTAGAGGATATATTCTAGTCAATTTTAATGATATCTAATTTTTTTTATTTAAATTTAATTTAATCTTGAAAAATATTTATAATATAATATGTAATAATTTTTTTTATATGAAAGTTGTTATTATTTAAAAAAATGAGCTGTGGGATAAACTATAGTTTAAATTATAATAATTAATGTCTTTATGGAATAAGTAAAGTAATACTAATAAAATTTTAGTTTCATAGAAAAAATTTAATAATTTACTAAAAGTATATTTTTATAGTTTAAATATTAAGTAAGATGGAAATAATAATTTTTATGTTGATAAAAAGATGGTGATTTAAAAAAATGAGATTTAATTAAATAAAGAAATATTATTTTAAATAATTAAAAATAAAAAATAATGATAAAATAAGTAAAATTAATTATAAAAATAATTATAAAAATAAACAGATAAATGAGATTTTAATTTTAGGAATTCGGAAAAATGATTAGGTTCAACTATTTAATAAAAACATAGTTTTTTGATAATAATAAAAAATATTTTTACTGCTCAATGATTAATAATTAAATAGCTGCAGTATACTGACTGTACAAAGGTAACATAATAGATTATTTATTAATTGTAAACTGGAATGAATGTAGGAATGAAATTTAAACTGTCTTAAGTTAAATAATTGAATTTAGTAATTAAATAAAAATTTTTAGATGATATTATGGGACAAGAAGACCCTATAGAATTTTATAAATAAATTTATTAATATTTTATAAATTTATAGAAATTAAATAAAGTTATATATTTAATTGGGAGGATTGTTAAATTTAATAAACTTTAATTTGAAATAAAATACAAATGAGTAATAAGTAAAAAATTTGATGGATTTATTTGAAATTAAGACAGAAATAATTAAATTAGGGATAACAGCGTAATATTTTTAGAAAGATCATATTGATAAAAATGATTGCAACTTCGATATTGAATTAAGATAAAAATTAGATGTAGAAGTCTAATATTTAAGTCTGTTCGACTTTTAGAATCTTACATGATTTGAGTTTAGATCGGCGTGAGCTAGATCGGTTTTTATCTATAATTAATTTAATAAATATTTGTACGAAAGGACTGTATTTGTAAATATGATTTTTATAAAATAAATGAAAATTATTTTTGTGAGCATAATAAATTTAAAAATTTATTGTTTTTATATTATTTTAGAGTAATGGCATTAATTTTAAAAGTTTAATAAAAGAATATAAATAATATGTAATAGAATATAATTAAAAAAAATAATAGTAATGATTTATATTAAATGAAATTTGTTATGCTTATAATTTTAGGTAGATATAGAATAATTTTAAATTTATTAAGAATTATTTAATGAATTATTTTATGTCGGGTATAAATAATAAAATAGGAAGGAAGAAGGCAAATTTATTTTTGTTATTACTTTGGCAGAATAGTGCATTAAATTTAGAATTTAATAAAATATAAATAAATAAATAGATATATAAATAATAATTTTAGGATTAGTAAATTATATATTATTAAATTTTATTAGATTATTTATTTTAGAAATTTATGTGTTAGTGAGAGTAGTTTTTTTGATATTATTGGTGTATAAGATTTTAGGGTATGTACAGGAACAGAAAGGTCCCAATAAGGTTGGGGTTGCAGCCTTTTAGAGATGCTATTAAGTTGTTTAGGAAAGAAGAGTTTGTTATTTATAAATCAAATTATTATATTTGTCCCATTATTTTGTTTATATTAATAATAAGAAATTGGTTAGTTTACTAATGGATATATTACTAATATTTATTATTTAAATTATTCTTTATTAATTTTAATTATTATTTTAACAATTATAGGTTATATATTTATGTTTATAGTGTGATTTTCTTATTCTATATATTCTTTAATTGGGACTGTGCGAGCTATTTCACAAACTTTATCATATGAGGTTAGTTTAATTATAATTTTTTTGGTATGGATAATTTTAAGGGAAAGATATTCTTTTTTGGATTTTATGAAATGGCAAGTATATATATGGTATGGGTTAATGTTAAGCCCATTATTTTTGATATTTTTTGTAAGAATGTTAGCGGAATTGAATCGTAGACCGATAGATTTTGTTGAAGATGAGTCAGAGTTAGTTACAGGATTTAATGTGGAGTATTTTTATTTAATGTGGAGAGGGGTTTTTGCTTTGATTTTTATAGCTGAATATGGTATGATTATTTTTTTTAGGTATTTAATTATTGGAATATTTACTAATTTAATTGGTTTATGATGATCGTGGTTGTATATTAATTTGATAGTATTTTTAATTATTTTAATACGTGGGATATTACCACGAATGCGGTATGATGAGTTAATATATTTATGTTGATAGATTATTTTACCTTTTATTTTAAATTATATGATTTTTATTTTGATATTCAAGTTTTATTTGTATTTATGTAGGAAGGGTGGAGTAAGTAGGGGATAGGAGAAAGAATAAAAAGTATAAGATATTATAGAAAT
>NW_012130130.1:80607-93376 GCF_000143395.1 Atta cephalotes
CCCATGTTGAAGCCCCGGTATACGGGTCAATAATTTTAGCTGGCGTATTATTAAAAATAGGAAGGTATGGGTTAATTCGATTAATAGAGATATATTATAAAGTTGGAGTTAAATATGGATATATTATTTTTAGAGTAAGAATTATTGGGAGAATTATTGTAGGAATTTTGTGTTTAGTTCAGGTTGATATAAAAAGAATAGTAGCTTATTCATTCGTAGTTCATATAAATTTAATGTTATGTAGGTTAATAACTTTTTATAAAGTGGGAATATTAGGAAAGTGTAATGATAATTTCTTTCTTAGGAAAGTGTGTAATGATAATTTCTCATGGAGTGTTCTTCAGGGATATTTTATATAGTAAATTTATATTATGAGCGATCGGGGAGGCGGTTGTTGTTTTTAAATAAGAGTAAATGTTAAATAAGAGTATAGTGAGAAAACTTTTATCCAATTGCACCTAAAAATAGTTTCCCTTATCTGCCTTTTAAAAATAATGAAAGTTTTAATTAAAATTAATACAAAAATCCTTATTTTCAAACTAATTAATATATTTACTTATTAATCATTATTAAAAAATAACTCTTTCCTCTATTCTTTTAAAAATAACGCCATTTTTTATATAATAATTTATACTTATATGTATCAATTTTTATTTTTTATCCCTTATCTGTCTTATTTAACTTTTTACTTTCATAATTATCGCTCTTATACTTATACTTATTTATTACCTCAATTTATTAAATAAATTCATTTAAATTATTAATAAAAAATATTTATTCTCCTATTATCTTTCAAAAATTAGGAAATTAAACAACATTAAATTATTAATTTAAAAACATTATTTATTTAAAATAATATTTTTTATGCCACAAATAATGCCTTTAATATGAATTTTTACATTTTAAGTATATTAATAATTAAATAGTTTTTTTAAGTATATAAATAGTTCTTTTAAGTATATTAATATTTATTTTAATTTCTTTTATATATTTTTTTATATTACCATCTTCTAATTTCTTCTATAAACCTAATAATAAAATTCAACATCATAATAAATCTCATAAAAATTATTTTTTGAAATTGATTATATATGATAATAAATCTCTTTTCTATTTTTGACCCTATCACTTCTTCCAACTTATCCTTAAATTAATTAAATATTTTTATTTTCTTATTTATTTTACCTTACCAATTTTGACTCATACCATCCCGAATTACATATTTATGAAATTTATTTATTAATTATTTTTTTAATGAATTTAAAATTTTAATTAATTACTCTTTTTCAAATATTATTTTTATAAGACTTATTTTTTTGTTTAATAATTTTCTAGGATTTTTTCCCTATATCTTCACTGCTTCAAGTCACATAAGATTTTGTCTTTCTATGTCACTTTGAATGGGGCTAATATTATATAGAATTATAAATTACTTAAATAACTTATTAACCCATTTAACTCCATGGAACTTCTTTTATACTAACCTTTTATACCATTTATAGTTATTATCGAATCAATTAGTTTAATTATTCGCCCTTTAACATTATCTATTCGTTTAACTGAAAATATAATTGCAAGTCACTTACTATTAACCTTCCTAGGTTCCTCAGGATTAAATATTTCTAATTCATTTATACTTTTAATTTTAATTTCCACTCAAATTTTACTTTATATCCTTGAAATTTCAGTATCGATAATTTAGTATCTATAATACGTATGCTTCATTTTATCAAGCAGTAGAGAAACTTAACAAATAATATCTATCTCTATTTTTAATTTTTAATTTTATGACAAATCATAATCATAATCACTCCTTCCATTTATTAGGTGTACAACTTTGCTTCCGCCATTTTTTTTCCGAAATTCGAGGCTTTATTGTAAATAATACGCGTTATACATTTATGATTCAAAGTATTGTCCATCGCTGGCTACTACTTTCTCCCATCTTTCGGGTAGCGTACGAATCCCTCGTCGAAAAAACTGGTCATCTTTTGAGGCTATCCACGAATCGATCCAATTTTTTACTTCTTCATAAAACCGGAAATGCTGGTCAGCCAGGCCGTGTGCCATTGATCGAAACAAGTGATAGTCAGAGGGAGCATCGTCTGGAGAATACGGCGGGTGAGGTAGGACTTCCCATTTCAACGTTTCCAAGTATGTCTTGATCACTTTCACAACATGGGGTCGAGCATTGTCATGCTGCAAAATCACTTTATCGTATCTCTCGTTGCGGCCGTTTGTCTTTTAATCGGGTCAAACGCATCAATTGCGTTCGATACCGATCGTCTGTGATTGTTTCAGTCGGTTTTAACAGTTCATAATACACTACGCCGAGCTGGTCCCACCAAATACAGAGCATGACCTTGGACGTCGAAATCACCGTTCTTGAAGCGTTGAAACCACTCACGACACGTTCTTTCACTAATAGCAGCCTCACCATAAGTATTTGAGAGCATTCGATGAGCCTGCAGATTTCTTCATGTTGAAGCAAAAAATTAAAACCTCCCGCAAATGACGAGAATTTTGCTCGTAAACTGACATTTTCAATCGAGAATAACTTTATGATGCAGACACGAATCGACTGTTTCTATGGGATTATGTTGACAGATGCCCAAGTTTATTGTATGACGTTTATGATCTATTTATTTCGACAACCACTTATCGCCATCTATAGGAAAACGGCGGAAGCAAAGTTGTACACCTAATAGTTACCCCTATTTTCTGATTATTTCTTTTAGTATTTTTAATAACTTACTCTGTACTGTTAGATGATTCCATAATTTTTACATTCCTATTTTATCACTCTCAATCCTAGGTACTTTAATTTGTATATATTTATGATGACGATATGTTCTTCGTGAAGCTACTTATCAAGGACGTCATTTACTATTAAATCCTACATATTCAAAACATTTAAAACTTTTAAAATATTTTTTTATTCACTAAAATGTAACTCATTCCTACTTAACAATTTTACATTTTGATTTGAATTGAAATTTTAAAATTAATACAATTTCATCAATTATACTTATAAAATAATTTTTAAACAACAATACATAAAATTTCTATCAAGACCTACCTACCGTGGACTATCATTTATAAAACAAGTTGCTCTAACTTTTTGAAATACAGCCAAATTATTTAAATTTAATGATTCACATTTATTTTTTAATTTTTCTAATTTTATTTTATAATAAGGCTATCTAATCCTAGTTTCACTTATAATTTAATTATCTCAAAAAATAAATTATTCTTAATATATATAAATATCTTACATATTCAACCATAAAAAAAATTTTTTTTATTAAAAATAACTTATTATCAAATTTATTATCTCCTTAATAATAATTAATTAAATTTACTTATAACATTTAGTTTAACCGCTATTGCTGGCACTAAAATTTATCATTATTTAAATATAAATTACTAAATTTAATTTCTTAAATATATTCATTATAAATATTATTTTCTATATTTTAAAAAAGTTATTTAAATTTTTAAATTTTTTATAAAAATTTATTTATATTTATAATTATAATATATGTTACTATTATGTATTACTTATTGTAATTTACATTTTTTTTCACATTTACACAAGTATTATTAGCATATTTTTATGTAATAGCATTTATTATTATTAGTATTATACGATTATTGTACTTTCATATAATACATATCGTATGTTTTTAACATTTATATACTAGTAGTATTTCAATTTACATTTTATGTATCTTATATTTTTATCATTTATGCGTATTACTATTATGTATTATTATCATTATAATTTATACGTAATGCATGTTTTTTACATTTATATAAGTATTACTATGATTTATGTAGTACATTTATTATATATTACTATTATTTTTCATTTCATGTATCATACATTTATATCTGTATACTTCAAAACGAAAATAGAAAGGATAATAAAAAAAAATGTTTATATATTTATATTGATATATTTTTTATATGTAGAAATAAAATATATGAATCAAAATTTTATCAAATATCATTGTTTTTGTATATCCATGAATTGTGCGATTCATCGAATTCCAGTCACTTGACGTACACTTGTCTCCCTTCCTGCGCAGTACTTTCTCTATGAGATATACGTCCGGATGAGTAGCGCGATGCAACTCGTGCTCGTAAAACGCTCCAATGACGAATTTTTCGCGATAATCCTCGAGTAAATAGGTTACGGGATTGGTACACTGCACCTTAACAATTGTAAACAATCTCGGTGGTCCAATTTGGCGTATAATCCTTCTCAAAAATCGTCTTGTACTTGTTCACGCGTATCGAATTGCCTTTGAATTTTGCAGGATCCGCAATCTTTATCGCGCTGTACACTGTGTCCAAGAGTCTTTCGGCGATCGCGGGAGTACGTCGGCGAATCGCATGCCGATGATACGATGTTTACGCGCGTTGTAATCTGACACGCTGCAGCTTGTCGACCCACTTGTAATTATCATTGAACGTAAACATCTTCCACATGTCATTCTTGAGCGTGCGATTGAATCATTCGGCCACTGACGCTTTCAACGTCGAATATGTGGAATAGTGATTAACATCGTGTTTCAAGATTTTCTGCACATCGGTGATGTAAAATTCCCATATCCGTTTGTAAATTTTTCGGACATCTTCCACTCTCTCGAACGATCTTTGCGTAAGCCGTCTCGCTTCCACCTTTGCTCTTGAGTGGTACGACCCACGCGTACTTGCTCAACATATCGATGACGGTGAGTATGTAGTGATGATTTCTGTTGAAGCCTGAGTATGGACTCATTTCAACCACATCAGCCTGCCACAGATCGTCGTATTCGCAAACTATGACGCGCCTTCGAAAATTTCTTCTTGCCAGAGCGTGCAATTTCTCGACGAGTCAACGTTTCTCGGAGCTATTTTTTTCTCTCTTTTTCTCAGATTTCTTTTTCATGATTCAATGCGTAATATATAGGGTACAAGAAAATATGTATTTTTTCTCGATGGTGTCACTCGACTAATTCGTTTCATGGATACGTGATTTAATTTATAATAAGACCGGCTTCGCGAAGTTCCTCGATAATCGATAGCATCTCGTTGTCGTGAGTTGTTGCCCGCTCGGTACGAAGCATCGAGCAATCGTAGACGATCCACCAGCTCATTGGGATCATCCCAGTATACATAATCAATCGCGTTGTCATTCAATATCATTGAGGTAATCCCTTTCCAGATTTCTTCTTCTGTTTCTTGGGTGTGACGTCAACGGCGCGAATACGTATTTATATTTGTATCCCCTGTTGCTCAATAATCGGCTCTGCGATTGATGCTTGTGCGTGTTCGTCGCCAATAGCATGCTCTTGTACTTGTGATACTTCATATCGTCTTTCGTGTAGAGGAGATCGTCGAGAATTCTCTTAAAAATCAACTCATAAAGACCGGATGTACCGGCATATCGTATGCCGTCGATAATTATGTTGTCCGAGTCATCCACATCGAAATGTTTATTGCCAAACATCAGCCTATTTTTGTGTAGGTAAACGCCGTACACGTAATCTATATTGCTTTCTTTATCTTACGCTCCCCTCAGGACAGTCTCGACGTACTTTTGACTTAGCAGGCCGACTCGTAACACCTCTCGACCTTCCGACGTTTGCAACTGATTTTGAATCTTTGTCGCTGAGTCATCGTTTCAAAAACGTTCTCCAATGACTCAGCACGCGATTTTGGCACGCGGGGTGGAGGTTATCGGCTGTACACGATCATACAATCGATCATGAGATTTATGCGAAATCGCGGAACGCTCGAACATCTCGCTCGTTTTTTCTTCCTCCTTTTGTTCCTCTTCCTCCTTCTTCTCACGTTTAGAAACGCTGTATCTTCGTCGCGCGACTCTCTCTTTGTCACGCGCACATCGGGGCTGTCGACAAAAGTCGCAGCAGCTCGATAAGAGGTTTAAAATGCCTATCCTTCTTCGATTCTATTGATCTTCAGAGCGCGATGTTTCTTGCGAATCGACTCGCTCGTCTTCTCGATCTCCCTTGCGATTTTTTCATGCTCACGCACATCTGCCATATTCGTGCTAAATATCGACAACGACTGGTATCGCGAACTCGTTAAATCCTTTTCTGTATCGTTCATTTGTAAGTGCATTGTCTTTGTCTATTACTAGAAATCCATATTTTTGCTGCCAAATCATGGCGCAAAATTCATCGTACGACATGTCGATATTCACATGATCATTGTAAACATATTTCAAGTTAGTATCATGTTTGAACAGGATCAGAAGGTTCGCGTTGGCGCGTATCAGATGTTTAGGTATCCTCGCATACATCTGACAGAGATAGAAACAGTCGACGTTCGCGACCCATCGAAAAGTATTCTCTCACTGTATCCTGCTTGTCACATGCCACGTCATCAAAGATAAAAATAGAATTTGGACGCGCCTCGCTCGGTGGAACGACGTCACTGTTGTTGGAGAACGTAAAATAGCCGATTTCATCTATAGATGTAAATAAATTTTCGAGATATCGATACTTCGGCTGTTGCAGCGATTTCGAGTACACGTTCTCGAAATGTACGCCGTTCGGACTTTCGAGTAAGCTTATGAACGTTGGTTTTACCGCAATTCAACAGGCCGCAAATGATCGCGCGTATAGTACTCGGCAACATTTCACCATACTTACACTTCTCCGCGCTGCCTCCCATCATTCGTGATTTCGCGTTACAGTTTGTGATATCGTCAGCGGTTGCAGCACGCATTTCATACTAAAGACTACACGCTTTCGAACGACTATTTAAAGGCATGCGAATCTATGAATCGCGCAGTAACAAAATGTATCTCACGCTGTGTCATCCTTCCGAGACTTGAGCGCCGAGCAGTTGCAATACCAGATGTACCAGATGTACAAGTAGGAATGACGATTTTTTTCCTAAAAAAAAACACGTTAAATTCGAAAGAAAAAGAGATTTATTCAAATGCTCCATTGTTAGTTACACAATTTTCCCATCTTTCGGGCAATTTGTGGATATCACGCCAGTAAAAATCTTTCCCTTTTGCCGCGAACCATTCATCGAGCCATTTTTTCACATCTTCGTACGAACCAAAGCGCTGCTCAGCAAGTGCGTGACTCATCGATGCAAACAAGTGGTAATCGGAAGGAGTCAAGTCTGGTGAATAAGTCGCATGGAGTAGAACTTCCCAGCTGAGTGCTTCCAACATGTCCCGAACTGGTTTTGGCGTATGTGATGGAGCATTAGCATGGAGAAAAATGACCTTGTGTTGTCTCTTTTGATATTTTGGTCGTTTTTTAAGCAGCGAACGGTTCAAATCGATCAATTGTTGTTGATAGTGTTTGGTATTAACCGTTACAAGCTTCAATAGCTCATAATAGACCACACCCTTCTGGTTCCACCAAACATAGAGCATCGTCTTTCTGCCAAAGCGATTCGATCTTGCGGTCAATGTGGATGGTGCGCCTGGGTCTACCCATGATTTCTTGCGCTTGGGATTCTAAAAAAAATCCACTTTTCATCCCCAGTAACGATACGATGCAAGAATGACTTTCTTCTGTATCGTTCGAGCAAAATTTCACATGTGTTTTTGCGCCTCTCTATCTGTCTCTTGTTCAATTCATGTGGCACCCATCTGCCGACTTTCTAAATCTTTCCCATCTCTCGATTGGAAACAGCTTGTTGACTAACGCTTGTTGATTAATTGTTCTACAAGTTGTTTTTGTGTTTGTGAATCATCTTCATCCAACAATGCTTGCAATTCCACGTCTTCGTATTTTTTGGGCGGTTTTCCGTGTTCCTTGTCTGCAACATCGAAATCTCCAATTTTGAAACGCTGAAACCATTGTTCACACATTTTTTGCGATGGAGCATATTCACCATAAGCTTCTCCATAAGTAATCGGTATGATTCCGCAGCAGTTTTCTTCAAATGAAAACAAAAAATTAATGCTGTCCGCGAATGCTCCTTATTTGGTACAAATTTCGTCATATTAAACACAGTAACACAATACTATGTAAACACTTTTCAATCAAATCATTTTGTGCGTTTGACACTTGTTGATGGTACAATAAAATGGCGTATAATGTTAAATCTTCACACATTAGTGCGCCATCTGTTTCTCAAATCGTCATTTTGTACACCTGATATATCGAAGATCATACTCTTACGCGTGTACGGCGATTACATCGAATACGTGGGACAAGCTTCCGGAACACGTGAAGGCAGATTCGGAGATTCGAACCTATCGTCGCTACAACGAGCATTACAATCAGCCGTGGCAGCGAATGCATATCAACGGTTTCGCACCGAAAATAAAGGAGATAGCGAATGTCGACGTCGGGCGACGGTCTGCTGAAATGATAAACGCACTTCCTTTCGAGTTACATATTCTGGGCTATCAGTTTTGCGTTCCGGGCATTCGGCTTACAAAGCGATTAGCCAGAGGTGACGCGGGCATAAATCCGCTGGACGCGGCGTACCGAGAATACGACATTAAGTATTCGCACAGCAATAATCTCACCGATAGACATACAGCAGACAAGGTACTCGTCGATAAAGCGTTACCGCGAGAGATTCGGCTCTAAGCGAGAGAGCCGCCACTGCTGTCATTTGGGCAGCGATGAAAGCTAAGACCAAGATCGGCATGGGCATGAAACTGAAGAAGACGACAACGAGAAAAAGACAACGAAAAAAACGGATATTACCGATGGCGAAACGAGGCGACGGATTACCTTTTCTGCCAATGGCAGAAATTGGACGCGCTCGGATCCTTGATTGGCGGCGCAGCCAGCATGGCGAAAGCGGTAAACGGTAATAAAGCTGCGCGACGTCAGCTCGAGGAGCTGCAACGTCATGATCGTGCGATCAAACAGGGTTGCGGACTGTATCTCGCTCCGTACAAATATGGACTGTATCTCAGCCTCTTGATAAACGCGGACAGGGCGTAGCAGCAAAGAAAAAAAACGCCAAAGAGACGATAAAAATATCCTCGGGCGGAACTATCGACGTGCAATTGAACGAACTCGCAAGACGTATGCGCGTATCATACTTTAGAGGCATTTTCATGCGTAACACATTATCGACGAGCGGCGCGCGCCGAAATGAAAGCAGTATCATGAATTTGGACGATGCGACGGGGCCTGGTACTCACTGGGTAGCATACGCGAAGAGGAATAATCGCGTATACTTTGACAATTTCGATAATCTTCGACCACCCAAGGAACTGGTGCGATATTTTGGGAACGGTGTTATGATGATAGAGTATAATCGCACGTCCTATCAGACATACGATCAGAGCTTTTGCAGACATGTGTCTGTGGTTTCTACAAACAGTAGACGCACATGAATTTAAAAAGCTCGACGAGGTCGTGAAATCTTAGTCGAACGCTTTTTCCGTCATGTCATTAATGCTTACGCTGAGCGGGAAGAGCACCGTCCTCACGGCGAACTACTTTCTCGCCATAGATTTGAGTAATGGAGATTACAAGTTCGGTCTTGTGATTTTTGAGATTTATCACATGATATCTAATGTGAATGAATCGAACAACAAATTTTATTTCGCCAAAGACGACGCGGAAATTACAATTCCCAAAGGTTCGTACGAAGTGCGAGACATAAATGAATTTTTGAAACGCGCGATTTACGGAAACCACACCAGGCTTGAAACCATTGACGTAGTACATGACAATAACAACAACAACAACAACAACAACAACAACAATAATACCGATGATGATAATAGTGAGAATGGAGAATACCCGATTACACTCCGTAAACTACAACACGATGAGATGTGAGATTAGATGTGCATACAGAATAAACTTTGGCAAGTCCAATAGCATTGGATCGCTGCTGGGATTCTCGTCCAAGCGTATATCGCGAAGATGGCACGAATCGGACATATCCATTAACATAATGAACCTAAATTATCTGTGTAGAGTGTAACGCGTCGCAAGCGCGTACAGCAAAAGCACACGATACACGAATTTTCGCCGAGCGTGCCGCCAGGATATAAGATATCGGAGAGGCCGGCGCAGATCATTTACCTGCAGATTATCGCACAGAGCATTACGGATCTAACGATATGTGTCGTCGATCAGAACAGATGATTGTTCGATTTTCAAGGAGAAGAGATCACGTTAGATTGCACGTATGATAGCGAATGATAACGTGAGATGCTCGTGAACGGAATGAAGCACATCCAGAGAAATAACACATTCTTTACAAGGCTAGTCATAGCTCGATAATACTCGCTCATTCAGCATCAGGAAGAAGAAATTTAGCGCGTCGAACATTACATTTTTAAAGTCTTTGAAATTCGCGCAAATTTGAAATGACTGATATCCTAACATTAAAGACGAGCCGATCTTCGACGATTGCATCAAAATTCACGTACAATCCGTTCGCCAATACAATAGGATACAGCGATGAGATAAGAATACCCATACAGGATCTGTACATACTGCTGTACGAAAGCTTTCTATACATCGTTTTATTAAGTGACTGAAAGTGATAATATAGTGATTTTTTTTAGAAAAGTTTCATCGAATATAATTATATTATATATTATATATTATAATTTTCATGCAACAACTTGAGCAATATGAGCGACTTCAGGGAGCTTTTAGAAATAACTTATGAATATCCCGTTGAGGGAGTAAGTCATTTTTTTCCTTTCTATTAATATCTCTTTTAACGTTTCTTTTTTTTTCTTTAGTTAATTTATGCTTCTATTTATTTTTATTCTTTCTGTTTCTTTTCTGTTTATTTTTCTTTTTCCAGTACATTATGGTCGACAACCAAAGGGTTGTGCGGCTACAATTATTAAATGAAGTGGGGTCCTGGTAATTCCTCTGGTAAGTTCAGTTAAAATTTTAAATTATAAATTATAGGATATTTTCTAATTAATTATCTTTTAATTATCATTTAAATTTTGGAAGGTTTACATTTTTGAAAATCTGTTTTTGAACATAGCCCTTTTCATTTTAATGAATTTTAGGGATATATCATCTATTTTTCAGAGTATAGATATACGCTTTCTAGTAATGCAAATATCATAAATGTATATATTTTCGATTCTTATCACGTAATCTTCTATAAGCTACAATTCATGAAATACAGTTAGAAAAAATTGAAACATATAATATATACCTACGGTATATATATAAAAATATATATTATATGCATATATATTAGATTTAATAGTATATATGTAACTTATAATTATATAAGTCAATAAATATTGATCATATATTACATATCTATTTCAGTTGCAACAGAATGAATTCTTCTGTTTCTATGAATTCTGTTCTATGAATGTACTTAAAATAAAGAATAGGCTCCTCCATCATCTATTCTCGTGAGGACAATCATATTTTTGTCATTCCGATTTTAACAAAACTTTTAATATTTACTTTGATTGCAACAGAACGAATTTTTAATATTGTATGAATATAGATTTTTTTTGTTTGTGAGAAGGAGAAAAACCTTTACATAACTTCCCATCCGGGATGCTCCCGAAGGAAAACCTAATCGAATGAGAAGACACCCAGGAGCCGATCTGATTGTGCAGAATTCGATGAGTCTGCATTCCTCCTACAAGGAAGGACAGCGGACATCATCGCCTGTTAAAAAACACCTTCTATTCAGTAGAGATCACATTGGTCATTCGGAACTGTCTATCCCGCATTTCATTAGAGTCCCCATTTCATTAGAGCACCCAAGTCGTAGAGTATACGCTCCCATCTCCATATTCCAGTACTATTTAAAGCTAGAATCCTATTCTATATTATATTAAATACTATCCTAAATATGTACATTATATATACATTTTTACACATGTCGTCCCAGCTAGGCCTAAGCTAAAAGAGCCTTTTGCCTCTTCAAGGCCTGATATTTTCATTCTGTCCTTCTTGTGCATGACAACCTCGCAGAAATCCGCGAAGACTGTCCAACACATAACGGAGCACAGCCGCTCTGACAATGGAGCCATATGTCCCGTCAAGGACATCCGTGTAAATCTCGTATGCATCTTTGATTTCAAATTTCCCCACGATTTAAACAAAAGAAGCAGCAATAAAAATATTTTTCGAAATCAGTTTTTATATTAAATTACACATTAAGTCGATAATGGTTAATTAAGTAATACTTTTTTTTTTAAATATAGTTTGTAACATTTGTCATTTTTTGGCATCTGTTTCGTAATTTCTCAAAATCTGGCAAAATCCAAATTCAATGATTCTTTCCTTAGGTCTGCTTGAATAGTAATAATCGATGAGCGACGGACAATAAATATTGGTAGAATTTTCATCGAGAACTTTAATTTCATTAAATGTTTTAACTTTTCTGTTTCTCATCTTATTAATGTCAATCCATTTGACAATGGTATCATTGTCTGTATCATACAAGAGACAGTTTTCCCTAGCAATGTGCCCGCAGTTTCTAAAGCACCGTATTCTCTGTTATTCAATGAATGCATCTCAAAATTCCACAGTTTCGATGTTAAGAGCTTATTGGAATCTATCATTACAAAGTCTGTATTGCCTTTTTCCGACTTTATCGTGTATTT
The DNA here is from genome assembly GCF_000143395.1 of Atta cephalotes. Classification (NCBI taxonomy): domain Eukaryota; kingdom Metazoa; phylum Arthropoda; class Insecta; order Hymenoptera; family Formicidae; genus Atta; species Atta cephalotes. Next base: position 93,170 of record NW_012130130.1, read on the forward strand.
TGTTAAGTACGTGTTCAAAAATTTTAATTTTCAAAAATCAATTTTTACATTATCCAGGCTAACTTGATAGCCTGGAATATAATCATTGATAAACCTTTCCGATTTCTTGCGAGGAAGATCATACAATCTGCTCTTACTGCGTAAAGTTTTTCTACTCACTATCGAAGTAATGACATCTCTTAAGATGAAATTGTCAGTAACTGGCCG
>NW_012130130.1:93722-94907 GCF_000143395.1 Atta cephalotes
GGATCGATTGGATCGATTCGTGGATAGCCTCAAAAGATGACCAGTTTTTTCGACGCGGGATTCGTACGCTACCCGAAAGATGGGAGAAAGTAGTGGCCAGCAATGGACAATACTTTGAATCATAAATGTATAACCAGTTTTTTACAATAAAGCCTCGAATTTCGGAAAAAAAACGGCGGAAGCAAAGTTGTACACCTAATACAAACGATTCTAAAACACAAATCTTTAAAATTAACAAAGTTACGTACAAATCTGTATCATATAGTAGATACCCGATTGAGATGGGTATCCGTATTATACACGGTTCCTCGGGTATCCGTATGATAGGCGATTCTGAAAGTACTCGAATTAGCGGGTACTCACAGAACCAGTTCAGATTTATATGCAGGTAACGAGTTCGCGAGCAGATATCCGAATTTTACGTTATCCGGTCCTTTTTCTGAACTCTATCTATCTAACATTTGTTTCCGACGAGCAGTGCAATCGAATTTCGAATCATGGAACTATTTTTTACAACTCAAGACTGGAACTCAGGAGTGCAATTTCTGTAAAGCAAAAGTGATAATTACGAGGTCTTGAATTTTAAATTAAGAGAGAGATTTAAGTTGGTTAACATCTAAAATTTATTGGTAAACAATCTATTGTTGATATGTGAAAGTTGCATTAATGTGTGAGTTACATAAAATTGATTGTGTGGGTAAACCGTTTAGTCATTTTACTTTTTATTTAAGAGCTCAAAGAATACGCACGTGAAATTTAATAATGGAGGAAAGTGTTTCAAATTATTAATTTTTATGTTAATATTTTTATATTAGAGTAGATTTAGAACAATAATTACATGAATAAAATACGATATACAGTTAAGAACTACTACTTGCTAATTAAAAAATATAATCCATTATTAGAGGCGCAAACTTATCATTTAATAAAAATTCCATTACAATAATTCTATTACAATTATTAATTCTATTACAATTCAATTACTAATTCTATTACAATTATTAATACTTGAAAGAAAAATCATTAAGAAAAATCACTAGTTTACAAATTATTGAAATGATTAATTACTATAAGTTACAAATTAATAAACTTATTAAAACTAATTACATTTTTGTACTGCAAGTATTGTCATGGGGCGAGTGTTAATCTGTGTGTGTGTGTGTGTGTGTGTGCGTGCGTGCGTGC
>NW_012130130.1:95902-101288 GCF_000143395.1 Atta cephalotes
GTGTGTGTGTGTGTGTGTGTGTGTGTCGTGTCGTGCGTGCGTGCGTGTGTGTCGTGTCGTGCGTGTGTGTGTGTGTGTGTGTGTGTGTGTGTGTGTGTGTGTGTGTGTGTGTGTATGTGTGCATGTATGCGCAAGTGGAGAGGCGATATGCGTAGAATTAGTTATTGTTGATTATGACAAAAAAAGATGGGAAGAAATCATGGAACAAAACCAATTGGGATTAAATATGTATAAGCAGAATGGGAAAGAAATACAGAAATGTATATATTGAGAAACTGCTCTGTGATAGCAGCTTAGATTGCATCTGGATAGGAATAGTTTGAGTTAATCGTGGAAGCGCCCTTAGGAAGAGAGAGTATTAAACGCGAGAATTGTCTATTCCATCAATTCCGTTGATTTTAATAACAATTTTGAATATTTAAAAGATTATTATTTGAATTAGCGAATTATTTACTTTTTAATTATTGGTTCAATTTTGGGGACAAATAAATAAATAATAAAGCTTACAACTTTCTACTCTCGGAATGTTTGCATCAGATTTCATCAGAGGCCAAAGAGATGATGATATTCATCACTCGATTAAAAAATCGCGCACAGGCTCTAAAATTTTTATGAATCGCGAACTATTTGACGAGAGGTTCAAAGATTTCCATACGAAACTACATATATTATACATATATATCTATCTACATATGAATCTAAATTGTTTATAAGTTGAATAAATGTTGAATAAATATTGATTCATAAAATCATAAAATCAACACTGCATACTTTGAGTCAATGTTGGATTAACATTGATTTGTAAATTTAATTCGGACATTGGACGTTTCTATAATGTTTTTTCAACATTAAATCTTATGATCCCAAAAGAGGCATTACGAAACATTAAGAAACCGCAAAAAATTGCTTTTAAGTGCTTTTTAAAACTTTGCAGGCGCTGCTGTTCTACTTGGATGTTAAGGCAACATTTACACTTGTAATTCAACGTTTCCGATTCAATATTAATCCACTATATAAGTATTGTCATTATTTCCATGGCAAGATTTCATTTTGTATAAAACGTTGTTAAGATGTTGTAATATTGAAGTGTAACAATGCTTTTTCAATCTATTTTTGAATCCATTAGGAGTGTAATTTAGTTTTTAGATTTTTTTTTTCAAAAACTGATTTATTTAAGCAACATATCACGTAAACATTTAATAACTGTTGTATGTTCAACATGTAATTCTCTGGCAAGTTCTGAAGTGGATATTTTTATCCAATAATATTACCAAACCTGCATTTTCCAGTTTTTGTCATTAATATTGAAATCATCACTTTTGAATCGACAGAACCAATATTCATATGTCTTAATTAATGGAACAACATCATAAATTTCTATCAGAATTCTATGATTTTTATCTGTCGTTTTCTTCTTATTAAAAAAAAAGAGTATCGCATATCGAAATGTTCTTCAGGAAGCTTTAATTTTAAAATGGTATAAACACGATGTTTATTGTGTCTATTGATTAGTAAAAGACTAAATATGGAGTAATATTAGGTATGGGAAAAAATTCGAGGCGTTTTTCCCGTTCACATCTAACGGGAAAAACGCCACGAACACCTAGAAATAAGGAATAATACTTGTGATTGGAATGTCTTCGACAATATTTAAATGTGTGCCATCTTTTGCAAAGCCCTCAGAACTAAATCACATTCTTAATATGTTGATTTTCTTATATGAATTGTTATGCTGCCGCAACGTTGAAATAACATTTCCTTATTTGACTTTAAAAATTTTATTTAGCATTCTCTTTATGATAAAATTTTGTTTTTGAAATTAATACTGCGTTGCCATTAATTCCAGATTTGTATAAAAGAAATATATATGACTAGAATTGTACTAAATAATTAATAATATAACAATACCCAAATTCTGTTATTAATTTCTGCTTTGTCTGCACTTTCGATGCGCATGCTTACACTCACTGTAAAAATACAAAAAGTTACTTCTGTGGGGCTAGTATCCACTTGACAAGAAATCGAAATGGCTATTGTATTAGAATTAAGTATTTTTTATATGCTAAATGTGCTGGATTTCTTATTTTTTTGTTTTAATATTTATCAAAGCGTATAAAAAACTTGAATTAAAGATATACTTTTTTAAAGTTTATTAATTTTTTTACTTTAAAGAATTTATTGATTTTATTATTTTTGGAAAAAGCATTCTGGATTAAAAATAGTTTCAAAAGAAAAATCTAACATTTTTTAAACATCCATTATGTATATTGAAAATTTTAAAATCATACTTACAAGATACTATTAAAAGCTTTCTTTCTTCAGCACTTATAATAAAATCTTTGTGGATTTTGTCTTAACATTTCAACAGCTTACCTCTTTCTATTGGGCTTCAATTCACTGCCTTCTCTGACAACTTTACATTCAGCTGGTTCTTCACTGGAGGACTCAATATCGAACTTTCGAATGGAGTTTCTGTCAAAGTTATTGTCATTTTTAATCATTATCGACTTCCTCTCGCTTTTTTCAAAAAACATTCTGTTCTTTCTCCTTTTACGTCTTTCATTAGAAATGTCACGTTTAGCTTCCTCTCTGCGTGACAATTTTTTTTATTTCTTCAAACTTGTCATGTTTACTGGAATTACGAGAGCTGGATGTCGAGTATCCAGTGTCTTGGCGATTTTTTCTAGAATAAAATTCATTTAACAAATATAAAGTGCCAATGAAATATCTTTACAATACTTTCGCATAAACTAACTTTCCATTTAATTAAACAAGATTTATAATAATTAATATTTCCTCATAAATTAATATTAATGTTCTACTGAAAGAAGAATGATAAATCCCTTCTCTTTTTAAATTTTCCAAAATTTAATTGTTAAAAGCTTGAAATTTTAACAAATATTTGAATTCTTCTCTTAATGATGTTTAAGAAAAGATAAATAGTTTTCTATATATAATAACAGAAATAGGAAATATATACATATATAACAAAAATAGAAAAAATAATGTTTAGTATGCTTAGAGTAAAAAGAAATTCAATTATTAATATTAATACCTCAATTCTTAAAATATTTCATTGATATCATTTTAAATAGAAGAAATAATAGGATTTTGGAAAAAAAACGTTTTGTGTCTTTCTCTTTGAATTCAAAGTAATTAATCATTTTGAGAAATAGATATTTACTTTGGTAAAACCAATTTTTTCCTCCTTCTTCTGTAAATTATTTTTATTCCAACACAAACAATAACAACCCTCATTCTTTTTCAAAAAATATTCCTTATTATTCCTCAATAAATACATATAACAGCTATCTTGATTTTTCTTGACATTTTCATTCCTTCAAACATATTCTTACTAATGGTGTCCTAATCCAATTCAAGTAATGGCATAATTCTCAAAAATTATTATTCCTAAAAAAAATTATAGCATCAAATTAAAAATTAAAAATTAAATGGGTAATTTTTTATATTAGGAGACATCTCCTCCAATGATCTTGATCTTGACATATTAAAGTTACGATCTTGAGTGACTTTCAACAAGTTATAGCCGTCTCTTGTTATTTATTAAAAAGTTTTTAATAATCTAAAATAGTAATTATTTTTCTGCTTTACACAAAAAGTTAGATAACTCTAAGCAGAAAAAAAGATATGAGGTGGACCGATTAAGGGAATTCCCCGCGAAGCGATTTCCATCTCATTTCCTGCGACGAAGCGCTGACTTTCTATGCAAAGCGAGTTCAACTTCATCTATCGCCTTGTTTAGGAATGTCTACAGACATATAGCGAATTCGATTGAACGCATTCAGTGCTCACTAGTGCACATTAAAGAGTAATGCACATTACGTCGTATACAAAATAACATAAAGATATACTTATTCATAAATATAAAAATTGATTAAATTCTGAAATACTCAATACATTTTATTACTATTAAGTAATAAAAAATAATATATATATATATATACATATATTTATATATATATATATTTCTTTTTTTTAAAATATATATATATTTTATAATTCGAAATATATGTTTTTCATTTTTATACTCAAATTAAATCAGTGTACGATGGCTTTAATGTGCACTAGTGCTTTCAATTCGCCAATATCTCTAAACCGATTATTCGAGGAGTGGGAATAATCCTACTTACTTAGAAAAGAATGCACTGATTATGATGAGTGCGTTTCTCTCTCGTTTCGTGCATGTGCATAAAGTGCAAAAAAAAAAGAGAGAATTGAAATATATATACTTTTTACATGTGCAAAACGAGAGAAAACGCACGTAATCATCGCAATTAGAGATCCTCTAATCAGAATCGCAATACGAAGCGATTTGAGTCGACTTTTGTACGCAAGATAGTAGCTTTAACAAAATCGATAACTGAGAGAGAAATATTGTTGCGTCAAATCTTGAATCACATCCGTGCGGCCAATTCGCACACATGCAACTGGTTAACGAAGTCTCGCGGATGTATACACGCACGTGTACACGCACTCTCGAACTGAAACGCGTGGAAATGAAATACGCGTGTGTAATAAAAATGGAATAAGAAACGTTTATTAGTGAAGAAACACAGAGCCCAGCGTACGATAAAATGCTAGGGCAGATCTAAAGACACATCTGACGGACATGACAACGGCTCATATCTGAATCTCAAGATCTTGTTGTTAGATAATCAAAGGGCAAGTCACTTCGGCAACACGCTCACTTCTTTACAACAGTCGGTAAGACACATGCGTAATATCCTTTCTCTTGTAGATTGTCATCCCGATAATCATGGTTTCTTCGAGCGTTGGTTTTCAAAGGAATCTTGAGTTCCCGATTAATTTTTTGCTCTCTATTGCTCTGCTGTCAGTTTTGCCAGAGTTCTGGTCCTCCTGAGGCTCAATCCTTCATCCTTGAGGCTTTCTGAATCTTCTTTCTTTCTTAGCAGGATCTCTCTTCAGTTCCTCTCCAGAGAAGATCCTAATCATTTGGAGGAACTCGCTTGCGGATCCCCTCATTTTTTTATCGAGAAAGTCTAGTATCTTCTTACCTCTTTTCTTAAGATCTTATCTTACTCTTCTTTTTTCGGAAGGGGGGGAGAGTTTGATTTTGCCATAGTACTTCTGTCCCCAATCCCCGCCACAGCATCTGCCTTCGTCTCGCCGAAAAACTACGGCTCAATAATCACGGGCGAGGTCTTAAAAAAAAGAACTCTAACTTCTGTGCCGATGCCACCTCCGTCGCGAAACTATCGTCGAGGTCTCTTACACTTGAGATTGCCAATGAATCCTTCTATAAAGTCGCCGTCAAATACTTCTATCTTCTTTTGAAGTCACCGTCGAACCAACTCACTATCGAAGTAATGACATCTCTTAAAATGAAATTGTCAGTAACTGGCCG
>NW_012130130.1:103636-117657 GCF_000143395.1 Atta cephalotes
CCTCAAAAGATGACCAGTTTTTTCGACGCGGGATTCGTACGCTACCCGAAAGATGGGAGAAAGTAGTGGCCAGCGATGGACAATACTTTGAATCATAAATGTATAACCAGTTTTTTACAATAAAGCGTCGAATTTCGAAAAAAAAACGGCGGAAGCAAAGTTGTACACCTAATATTTTTTTGATAAAGTACACGTTTGAATATGAAAGTCTACAACATGAGAATTTATATTTCAATGAAGAAAAATTTTATGAAATAACTATATGATCAATCGGTCATTTCGCTTACAATCAGAGATAAACAGATTAAGAAACTGGCTAAGATTATAGTTATTAGACATAAAATCTATAATACACAGCAGTATCCACAAGTTTGAGAAAGTATTCCTTGTAGTGTTATTGTATTCCTTATAGCGTTGTCGTATTCCAGCGATACATAGTGGAGTTTCGTCGAAGTCATAAGAAGAATCTTGGATCTAAGGGCGGCAAGCCGTAACTATCGAAATAGTTCATCAATGTAGAAGGAGACCCAGTGTTCGCCAGGTCGATTGTGATTGTGTGTCAGCGACAATGGCAGTCGATCTCGTCCACATCCTCGGCTGTCGACCGACAGAATAGATCCCCGCATCGGAGATGATGTAATATGTTTAAAACTTCCAGCGAATTCATTTCTCATCGTCGGAAAGCGTGAGAGAGAGGAAATGTTTGCGTAAATTCAAAGTGTACCTCTTTTGCCGGCGTGTGCATGTGGAGCTCTCAAAAATGCTCGATGATTGTAAAACGCTAGTGTTAGCTTTATCTCTACTAGTCGGAGAGTCGAATTTTGGAAGATCTTTTTTCTCTTCGTCTATCGCTTGTTTGTCCTTACTTTGGTTTGTCTTTTCTGTTACGATATTTTTCTTCCACGCTTCAATGTTGCGAATGATATCGTGTTTTTGATTTTTAAATTGAATTGAAAAATTCCTACTGTCTGTCTTTTCGCTCTCGACGTCGCTCTCGCTTTAATTTTCTGAGGGAAGACTATCATAACTTGAATTGCTGCTATTTCGTATAGTTAGCCAATGTTTCAATTTGTAAGCGTTGCGTAAGACACAATATGATTCGACGTTGATTCGAAATCCGTGATGCGTGTAGCGTTGTCCACGACCTTTGAAATCTGGTAGATTTTTGAAAGCCGGAGAAATTCCTTCCAGATTATATACATTTCTAGAGAGTAGAGATTACTCAGATAACGTGTCTTCTGGTAAAGATATAACGTGTTGTGTATCGTAAAGTTTTTTGGATTGACATCTCCGAACCATTTCGTGATAATTTCGTGTAAGCTAGTTGTTTTCTCGTCTTACTCTCTCGGATAAATCGTCAAATGAACAAGATGTCGTCATAATCTAGTGTCTGGTGAACGTCGCATTAATCGCTAAAACCACGACTTCTTTTGGAATAAAGTTTTCGACATCGCAAAACCTTGAATGTCAATAACTATCTTATATCCATTATGATATTCGAATTTTCGCTATCTTTTTTACGTCTCGAAACGCTGGCGTCGGTATTGCAAACAAGACTGAAGCTTTTTCATCATCTCGCGTCCAATTAGATGAGAAAAAAATGTGTAGTGGGGGAAAATAATTTTCTCGTGAAAGTCATAGGGATAATTGGAAAAGTCGACAATCACTTGATGCAAGGAGTCGATTTCTAAAACGTTCATAAAACTCGGCATAGATGATATAATTAATCACGGAAAGAGCTTTTTCGAATCTCACTTCTAATCGTAAGCTTCCGTGTTTTATGAGATTCCAAGTAATTAGCGGATAGATCTGGAGTAAGATCGAAAGCGAAGAGTATAGCCATTGGCGTAATCGTCTCTACTTATACAATTACTTTCGTTCAGAAAGTGAATGGTTCCCGAGAATAACATGTAATAAGCTTCAACGTAGAGCGGCTCGTCTTTCGAAAAATTTGATTGTATCAGTCTACTGGGAATTTGCATGTCATCGGCGTACAGCGAAGAGAACTATATACCATAATTTTTGAAATTAAACGAATTCAATTTTCTATCGCCGTTAAACGGCGTTTATCGACAAAGCCGACTTATTATTTGGCAGCTGTCTAAGTATTGTCTATCAATTTCCCCACGCCGGTATGTATGTTTTAACTTCGACTCTCGTAAGAGGATACTTGGCGGTAATTTTATTCTTCATTCTAGCATGTGCGAGTAGTCCGAGCTTATTTTTGCTCTTCTTATGAATAGACTTGCGTCAAGAATATTTTTGATATTGTTTTGCTCTCCATAAAACAAAATGAATTTTTCGAACCCACGAGTCTCATTCTAATTTCCACTTCGTTAATTAAAAATTTATCTTGATTGAAAACGTCGCAGAGAAAGCCAATGAGAGCCAATCTAACGCATGATTTTCTTGAATGTATTGCGCGCGTTTCTCGAGCGTTGAATTTGACGTCTAATATGTCGTCCAACCAGGGATATTTGCGTCTCATAAGCAAGAAGTTAGATGGGAAGTTTTTACGGGTGAAGTATAATTTAATAACGTCTCGATATACGCGCGGTATACGTAAGCATTGTTTGACAATACGATCTTTTGATTGAAATATACGTCGATTTGGTTGGAATGCAGTAAATGATTTACGGGTCCTACTTTTGCATGCCGTCGGGTGCGACCGATGTGCTCTCCCCGTGTTCGCTTTCTACGTGTATGCGAAGACTCAACATGGTGTGAGTGAGATCTAGATAATTTTCTCCATGTCCGGGTGACGAATTTTATCGTCGATTCATCCGGGAGCGAAATTATGGGCTTGTAATAAATCCATTGCGAAATTTCAATGCTAGTTTGCTTAGGAGGCAGAGAAAAGAGACCGAGTTCGCTCTTTATACACTCGCTCGAGTGGGGACATGCTTTTTCTTTAGCCACGAATTCCTATCTCAATTAAAAGAATATGTCGGATACGTCGCGTTTCTTGATTCGATGTTTTCTAGCGGATGATTTTTGCTTTCTTCCTGTAGCACGAATTTTCTTTTTCTTCTTCGTCTTTTTTGCTCTTCTTCCCTATGATACTTCTCGATGATTTTCTATCCATCGTCGTTTACGATGCACGATATGTCTATCTCGACCATTTTATCCTAATCCCCTCATAAGGGTATTTACTTTTTTTTCTCTTCAGATTACACCTCGATTCCGAACCGACTTTTGACCGCTTTCTTTAACGGTTTATTTCGACATCTTCTATTATGTTAATTCCCGCATGTAAAGCTTTTTTACCAACAGTACGTGCACCTTTATTTAGGACAGTATTTTTCTAAATAACTCTAAAGAAAGCTTCCGATTCCATGTCCGCGTTGGTAGAACGAGCCGGCAAAAACACTGGAATTCCACTTCTGCTACCGGTGTCTTGCGCATCAAAATACTCCTTATATTCCAGTATATTCACGTACACGTAAAAAAGAAAGTTATTGCTTTCGTTTAAAATGCAGCATCATTGTCAGCGTTCCGAATGGAATGGAATTTTTTTTCAAGATGATCATTTATATCTATTTCGATCATTTTAAAATTGGTTCGTCGCAATAGGATATAATTTAGAAATAAGAAATACTTCACTAAATTTGCACCAAATGCGTAATTATGACTGCGTATCTCGACCGGAATTATCCTGAGAAAAGGAGTACATCACCTGTAATAAAAGGCTCACAAATTTCACAATAACGAACATTTTATCGGGGATACCGCACTAAATTACAGGGCTCTAGTCTGTAAAGTTGTTTTCTCATCTCCTTATTAAATACGTGAGTAAGAAAAGTTTTCTCTTCTGTTTCATTCGAATTAGGTTTACATATCGCGAGCTTGGAATAAAATTGGTTTACTGGAAATTGCTAATACGAAACCAGCATTTGTAGAAGATTATCGGAAATGTTTATATGATGTAGTATTTTACATTTCTCATCGTAGTTAATACTTATCAAGACTTTATCGTCAGACGCTTTTTGTTCGAAATAAAAATGCGATTCGGCATCTTTACATGTAGTATTAATCGCATCAATAAGCTTATGGATATATTATAGTTGTAAATTCCATTTGGAAATGTAACTTCTTTTGTCGTAAATGCACCATTCGTCCTCTCATCGGATTTAACATCGACGAATTTGATCACATTTTCGTTATGACATACATGTTAAAAGTTACAGGGAAATTGAATCTCGCTTATCGCAACCTCCCATTGCCCATGTAATACTATAGAGGGAGGTAATTCCATGATAAAGGATGATGTTGTATTATCCGAAAAATGACGCATACTACTGTTACTTGGAAGTATCAGAAGAAATTGTTCCTTCTCCATCGCGCAGAGAAATTAAACTCGAAGCTGGAATTTAAATATCAAATTTATTGGGATAATCGCGCCAGCTAACACTTACTTATTAGCTCCTCGTCCTCTATTCTTTATCACGCGATCGACGATAAAATGTTATTCCTTTAAGTTTTTCTCAACTCGAGTTAATTCTTGCTCATAAAAAATACCTATGATTTCGTCTGCTAAATCTCGTAGTTCGTACACGTGAGGGTTTCGCCAATCGAGAACACGGTAAATTTAAAATATCACCTCGCTCCATTTAGCCTCGTATTCTTTCTCGAAGGCGTCTTTCGCTCAGTAGGAAAGCAGGGCGGGTTCTAACCCATGGGGCTATAGGAGACCGCGGGGTGCGGGGGATACTCGTTGGCGCGGGGGTACCCGTGGCGATACACGTAGGGGTGGAAAAGGAGGGGAAGATGTGGGAAGGCCCCATCGCTATCGGTGTTTACATAAACATAGGACCTAGTCGATGGATTACATAAACATGATAACATTTCACTATGCTTTTCGTATTTTTCACCGCCACCTTCCCCAAAAATGCATAATAAAGTCTTGCATACACTTACCGCATATACTTACCATCTCTCTTCCTCTTATTATGTCTCATCATCTTTCCCACCGCATTATCACTCCCGAATAGGCGGCGGCAATAAATCATACCATAATTATTAACAATAAGAAGTAACAAATATATTGATTAATTTCCGACTGTCGTTCGTATTCGTTGACAAAGTCACGACAACAATATACAATTAAAATGCGTTATTTTAGCCTCGCACATGCCTCGATATGCTCTATGAGGAGCATATTAATTACGCTAACTCTCGATGAGCATGAGCTCACTCCACGTAAGAATGTTTCTCGCAAATTGCTTGTATGTTCTAATCGCACGCAAATATATTTTGTCATACGTTTTTTAATTAATGATTTAAATAGAGAGAATGCTTAATACCGTCTGTCACAGTACCGTTGAGCATGAAGATGCTGGTGCGTAATGATAGCGCTACGATAACAAGAAAAGAATGAATAATGTTATACACCCAGATATATAATTTAAATATGCGTTTACATTTATATATAAAACGTAATTTTACAATATATAATTCTTATTATATAGTCTTATATAGTCAATATTTATAAGCAGGAACTTAATTTAATTTAATTTAATTTATTTCAAATCGAATTTTAAGCACTTGTTTCTGATTAGCAATAAAATGTACGTTTACTTTTCACATTGATTACAATATTATCTAAACTCACACTCTATATTTGATTTTTTATTATAAATTTTGCGCAAAAAATCTATATCACATTTATCGATGATATTAATTTTCACCTAAAAATGTTACAAAATATTTAAATTTTTCGTTGACGATATGCGAATATGGCACAGCTCAGTATACGTTCTCGACGCAATGTTTGAATTCGAATATGAAGAGCATGGTTGATGGCTTCATATACAGACATGTTTCGCGCAGTGTTAATTTGACCACATTCTCATCATCGCATTTTTACGATTTCTATCACTAGATTTTGGACCGATAATGATGAAGATGCGATTGATTGCACGAACCGCTCAATATCTGCGCATCTTTCGATGAAAGCCTACCACATTGCACGAAGCAAAATCATGTTGTTTCCTTGGTTATCGCCAATTACAATTTTCACAAGTCCCACGACGATTCTGACATCCAGGTATTTGTAAGCTGTAGAAGTCAGTGTAAATCTTTCCAATATACTAGACGTATGACGAGGTTTATTACAAGAAGATACTCTGCAGAAAAAAGTAAGTATATATAGATATATAAAAGGAACATTCTGAACGACTGATGCACAGTAACATTGCACGAGATCTTTCTAAGTTTCGTCCCCCCTCCATTACATTTCTTCAGGAATGCATGAAATTGTTCAACCAACACAAACGAGAGATCAAAAGTGCAAGCGCCGATATACGACAGCTTTGTTAGTACAATAAAAAATTTTTTTAAGGAATATTCGACGTATTAATACGACATATCTCTCGATGCCATCATGTGATGAATGTAATTTTGATATATTGCGGCGTTACCAAATTGTATAATGATATAAAATTTAAAGATCGAGATACATTGCGACATGTTGCCAAATAGTGCGCATAATGATATGTCTCATATACTTGCCATAGTATTCGTGTTCTGTCTCCTACCCATCATAGTTCTACTTATAGTATTCGCGCTCTCTCTTCTTTCCATTATATTCTCTTTCACGTTCTCTTTTCTTCTTGCTCACAATTTTATTAAATAAATGATTATTTTACGATTTTTTAATGCTATAACTGATAGCAATGATTATAATTTACCAACTAATTATAATAATATTTCTAGTAATATAATGTAATATAAATAGCTGAGCGTTCCTAATTATCAACAATTATAAACTATTATTGAGTAGCTGTCGACTACTTATTGTACTACGTCGTATTACTGAACAGTTATTATATTAATTAATTCTAAAACTACAAAGAAAGAAGATTGTTTTCAACTGGCGATAAGGAGAAATAGGAATGTGCAGGTTTCAAAGATACGTGACAAGCAGATAATGACATAGAAAAGGGCGAAAAAAATATTTTGGAGGATTGTGGAGGAAATCCAAAGAAATAGAGATTAAAATTATAATTTCTTATTATTCAATTCTTATTTTACTAATTTGATTAACTTATTTGAGGAAAAATTGCACGCCTTCTTATCATATATAATTCTAAACTGTCGAATAAAGGTAGGAAAAAAGGAGAGAGAAAACAATTTAAAAAATTCAGTAATATATTTAAAAATTATATTATACATTTTTTATAAAACATTAATTTATTTTTTACTTTAAATGTAACTCAGTGTATACAAATTCATCTGAAGCGCATAATTCACACTCCATGATTGAAGTTTCATAAACTTCACGCAATCCTTTAATACACTACATTTATTATCAATACAATTTTTGCGTATAGTAGTTACAAATTGTTGATATATATATTCTCTCGCATGCGATTTTATTAAAAAGATATGGTATTCATTTTATTACTTTTATGATGCGATTTTACAATAAAATGATACGAACACAATCTTAATAATATTTTAATAGTGTAAGTCAATTAGCCGGATTCGCGCTTTCTTATTAAGTAATTTATTTTCACGAAGATATGAAGAAGGAATGATGAAGAGATTAGGAAAAAGATAAATTTTCAAAGAAATATGTATATTTTTTATAATATAGATTTATAATATAGATAGATTTATTTATCTAATATTTAATGCAGCATGTACAATATAATTTAGACCACTAGTTCACATTCTATAATAGACTTTTATCATAAATTTTGTGTAAAGTGTTTGCAGCATCGCGTTTATTAGTAATACAATTTTGTCTTAAAAATGATACAAAATATTTGAATTTTTTATTAACACTGTGCATACATTGATTTAGTTTATAGTATGCATGCTCAACACATTGGTTGATCACAAATAAGAAGAATACGGTTGTTGTACAAGTATGTATCATACAATGACAACTTTATGTTTTTCGTGTCACATACTTTAAATTCTACATTCAGATCGGTGATGCTAATGATAGGACAGTTAATGCATTAATCGCTCAATATCTGCACGTTTCGATGAATGCCTTCCATGTAGCACGAGATCTCTTAGATAAAAATATTATTATGTAGTAAAAAGAAATCCATTACTTTTCCATTCAATTTCATGCAAAAATAATGGATTTTTTTTTACTACACCTAATAGTTACTTTATTTCTTTGAATGTTTACACGGTCTATGCTATAATATCAAATTATTGCTTAATAATAACAATCATTGTTATAATAGAATTGATTAAATTGCAATAGGGTTCTATCTCATTATTGTGATCAATCATAAACTTTCGATACAACAGTAAATTCATGACATTAACTACTATTTCTAAATATATTTCATACAATTATACATTATTAATTTAATTCCTTTTTCCATTCTTTTTATTTTTTCTATCTTATAAAATTTAATTATTATACCTTAATTATAGGAAATATTAATTTTATTTATAAAAAGTTGATTCCTGATTTGACATGGTTATAAATAAACTTTACTAAGAAATAATATATGTATGCATATATTGTATATGCTATAAACCGTTTAAAAAAAATTCTATAATTAGATAAATAAATTTTAGTTCCATCAATTAAGTAAATGAAATCTTATAATCGACCAAAGTAAATCTTACTTAAATATTTCAGTATGAATTTATACAAGTGCACTAGACAATTCTATAAATCGTGTAATAAAGTCCTTTCCAATCTTGAAACGCAATCATGACTAGAACTATAATAGTGTTAATAATATTATAAGGTGTTATATTATAATGTGTTCATACTTGTCCTCTTGAAAAACAATATTCACTCATCAGTTTTCAATATTATTTAAAGCGAATTATTCACATTCCATAATAGAAGCTTTAATTATAAATTTTGTGAAAAGTACTTACAACACTGAATTTACTGATAATACAACTTTTGGCGTAAAAAATTATTTAATTTCTTCGTATCATTTACATATTGACATAGTTCAAAGTATACGTGCTCCACGCAATTTTTCAGTTCAAACATAAAAAACACAGTTGACGTCATGTACATACATATATGTACCAAGTTACAACAATTTTGCAACACGTATTGCAACAAGTTCTACAATCAAAAAGATTTCAATGATTCATGTGAAAAAAACAATTGCAGGGATCAAATAAACAAAATGACACACAATCATTGCCGAATCCATATCTTATAGTTTGTAACATCATAATTTACATGTTTTTGTATTGAAAGTGAATTGAACTCGATAAAGGTCCATACGTTTGTAATGGATTGCTCAATTATTACTAGTAATAATTATTTAAATTTTGATTGGTAATGTTAAACAAATTCATTAAGTACTTACATACTTAATGTACATACGTTCATATTTAATTTAATTTTTTATGTAATTTACTTGTGCATTATTTACAAAATAACAAAAAACATGAAATCACAGAGTTAAACGAGAAAAAATTAAGTATTCAGGTGCATAAAAAAGAGTGAGGTACCAACATAGTTTGCTGCTCTAACTCCTATCAGAAAATGAGAATAAAGAATTACAATGTAAAAAGCGCCAAAGCGAACATAAAATATAAATTTACAATATAGTAACGAAAGTTGGATTACAGAATAAAAAAAAACGTAACATGACGTAGCATAAATTTAAGATACATTAATATTGAAAATTGAATACAATACTGAATACAATAATAGTGGACAAGTAGTAAATCGGTAGCATACAATAGCAGTGCGGGAAGGCTGAGAGATGACGCAGATGCGAGAGAGAACGTTTGCGACCATAAGAGATTCAGCGCTCAGCAAAAAATATGATTCGCAATATTGAATATATACGTACGTATATACATATATACAAACGTACGTGTAAACGTACGTATAAACATTTGTATAAACGTATGTTTGAACGTACTTATGTATGAACGTACGTATAAAAGTATGTACGTGCCGGGTGTATAAGCTTAAATCCGCTGTTTTTAAATCAGAAAAATACATTTTTTTTCCTAGGAAGCAAAAACAAATTTATTCAAAGTACTTGTCCTCGCAAACTATACATTTTTCCCATTTTTCGGGCAATTTGTGTATACCACGCCAAAAAAATTCCTCATCTTTCGAGGCAAACCACTCATCAAGCCATTTTCGGACGTCTTCGTAAGAATCGAAGTTCCGCTGAGCGAGCGCGTGGCCCATCGATGAAAAACAGGTGATAGTCAGAAAGTGCCAGGTCTGGTGAATAAGCGGAATGGAGTAGCACTTTCCAGTTGAGTGTCTCCAAGTAGTTTTGGATTATTGCTGATGTATACGATGGTGCGTTGTCATGGAGGAAAATCAGTTTATCTTTTCCGATAATGCGGTCTTTTTTCACGCATAACACGGTGCAATTTGATCAGTTGTTGGTGGTAGCGGTGAGCATTAATAGTTTCACCAGACATTAACAGTTTTAACAGCTCATGACACTCTCCTGATCCCACCAAACGCACAGCATTGTCTTCCGTCCGAAGTGATTTGGTCTTGAGGAAGATGTTGATGATTGAGAGGGATCAACCCAAGATTTCTTGCGTTTAGAATTCTGAAAATAGATCCACTTTTCATCGCCTGTCACAATCCGATGCAAGAACAACTTTCTTTTTGTCTGGCAAGCAGAATTTGGCATGTGTTGTGGCGTCGCTCTATCTGTCTATCGTTCAGTTCATGCGGCACCCATTTTCTGATCTTTTGAACCTTTCCCATGACATGTAGCCGCATGGAAATGACTGCTTGAGAAACACCCAATTGCAAGCATTTTTTGCGATTGGATATCATCCAAAAGAGGCTGCAATAGACAGTCCTCAACCTTCTTGGGCCGATTTTCACGCTTTTTGTCATTCAGGTCAAAATTGTCGTTCTTGAACCAGCGAAACCAATCTCTGCACGTTGTTTCCGATAAAGCATTATCGCCATATGCCTCCACAAGCATTCGATGCGATTCGGCAGCCGATTTCTTCAAGTTGAAATAGAAAAGCAAAGCTTCCCGCATATGTTTTTTTTTTTTTAGCAAAAAACTAGACATGATTACGAAAGAAAAAATGTATGTTGTATGAAATTGCTGATGATGTGCACTGGTTAATGTTGACAGATGTCAAACACATAAAAAAAGTGTGTTGTGTGCCCAGAGTAGTTTTGTACGCTCACTAATGCCACCTATGAGCAAACAGCGGATTTCAGCTTATAAACACCTGGTAATACTCGGCGGAATGCTGCTGAGTACTATATGCGCGATCATTTATGGCCCATCGAATTATGGTAAAACCAATGTTCTCATGAACTTACTCCAGAGCCCGAACGGCGTACGTTTCGAGAACATGTATATCTACTCGAAACGTTGCAACAGCCAAAGTATCGATATCTCGAAAATTTGTTTACGTCTATCGATGAAATCGGCTACTTTACGTTCTCCAACAGTGTCATCGTTCCATTGAGCGAGGCGCGTCCAAATTCTATTTTTATCTTTGATGTGATATACGACAAGCAGAATGCGGTGAGAAAATATTTTTCGTTCGCTCGCCACGCGAACGTCGATTGTTTTTATCTCTATCAGACGTACGCGAGGAAACACCTGATACGCGAACCTTCTGATCCTGTTCAAAGGACGGTTCCAACTTGAAACAACAATTATGTGAATACCGACATGACGTACGATGAATTTTGCGCGTTATGCTGCGACTGTTGGTAACAAAAATATGGATTCGTAGTGATAGACAAAGACAGTGCGCTTGCAGCTGGAAGCGGAGTCCCGATCG
This sequence comes from Atta cephalotes, assembly GCF_000143395.1. Lineage (NCBI taxonomy): Eukaryota > Metazoa > Arthropoda > Insecta > Hymenoptera > Formicidae > Atta > Atta cephalotes. The sequence continues at coordinate 115,376 of NW_012130130.1, forward strand.
CAATCTCGGAGCTCATCGGCGCAGCGCTGAAATGAACTGAAGAAGGAGTAAGCATGAGTGTTGCGAATATACAAACTAGGTTAAGATAGAAAGAATCAGATATAAGTTAAGATAAATTCCAATATTAAGAATTATTAAGAATTATATAGAATAAATAAATAAAATGTATGTACAAATTACCAATATACATACGGTGTATGGGGAATATTTCATTTTGGACATTAGAATATAAGATATTAAACTTAGAATATTAGTGATAGGATAAGTATAGTGGAGGCACAAATTTCGCAAATTCTAAAACGATGGGCTGGGTAGTCCACCATTTTCAAAAGAGCGTCAAGCGCGATAGATTAAAAGTTGGCATGGGAAAACATATCCATGGTACGGTCAAAAGCGTTGGGAGAAACCACTGAAAAATCCTGAGAGGGAATAATTTGGAAAACGATGAGGAACGCGAGAAGATGGAAAACGAAAACCGTCAATGTTCTCGGCGCGCGAAAAGGTGTCAAAATTGGGCTTATCCCAAACAATGATCACGAAACACTGTTTCGCACCTATAAGATGTGAGAAATGGGAAACGTCACCGTTAATGTTTTGAGAAAGGGTGTCCCTAAAACTTAACGGAGTTTGATCCCAAAAAGTGCCCAAAACAGTGTTCGATGAGAAAGGGCGATAAGGAGGCGGAAATTCTGGATCAATGGGATAGTGGGGAATTTCCCTAAAACATTACATTAACGATGCAAAAACGAGTAATTTAAGTGATAAATACCTGGAAATTAAATAGGGTATGAAAAATAGCTATAGGGACTGAAGTGGAAATACGAGCCTGCGAGTTATTCGAGTGCTATTAACATCGACAGCGGATATTAGGGAGAAGACAAATGAGCGGAGTGAGGATACGAATGATAAAACCGTGCAGGCAAGGGGAAGAGTTGCCTCCCGATCGTTAAGCCGAGAAGAGAAAATTCGAATAGTGTAGCGACGGTCGAAAATTAGCGAACAGTGAACAAAGGAGGACTTGTCTCCTGACTGTATCAATCATGAACAAAACGAGATCGAGTCGCAATCGTGAGTTATCGAGATTGATATAATAAAATTGCGTAATCTTGCCGTATGGGTAAGTGACCACCGGAACTAATGTAGACATATATGTAGACCTAAATGAATGTATTGAAATTATAAGAATATACTGAGAGTGTTTAAGTAAATTGTATAATGATCTTTTAATACTGCCTTCCCCAATGCATTGATTACGCAAAGTACGGAAGTTACTGTCGTGAAGCGAATGGGATCATTACAGAAAGGAGCAATATCGTCCTAGGAAGTCAAAGAATTTGGCGACCGTACAGAGAAGAAGAGGACCGAAACTTGTGGAATTTTGTGGGAATTCGGTTACACGCTCACAAATGGACGATGCAGAAAAGGATTTAATGAGTTCACGATATCGTAACGTGATCAGTCGTTATCGATACTTAGCCAAAGATGAACATGGCAAATGTGCGCTAGCGTGAAAAAATCGCGAGGGAGATCGAAAAAACGAGCGAGTCGATCCGCAAGAAACGTGCTCTGAAGAGCGATAAAATCGAAGAGGGCATCGCGTTAGACAAATATTTTACTCTTATCGAGTCCCTATGATTTCCGACAGCCCCGGCGTGCGCGCAACAAAGATGTAGCATCTGCCTTAAACGTGAGAGGAAGGAGAAAGAGGAACGAGAGGAGGGAGAAGAAGAGCGAGATGTTTGAACGTTCCACGATTCTGCATAACTCCAATGATCTATCACATGACAACCGATAACCTCTACCCCGCGTAAAATGCCAAAATCGTACCGAGTCGTTGGAGAACGTTTTTGAAACGACGGAAGACTCATTAACGACAAAGATTCAAAATCAGTTGCAAACATCGGAAGGTCGAGAGTCGTTACGAGTCGGTTTGGGCCTGCTAAGTCAAAAGTACGTCGAGACTGTCCTGAAGGGAACGTAAGATAAAGAGAGCGGTATAGATTACGTGTACGGCGTTTATCTACACAAAAATAGGCTGATGTTTGGCAATAAACGTTTCGACGTGGATGGACAACATAATTATCGACGGCATACGATATGCTGGTAGACCCTTATGAGTTGATTTTCAAGAGAATTGCTGATGATGCCCTCTATACGGGAAACGATATACACAAGTACAAGAGCATGCTATTGGTGACGAACGTGCACAAACACAAATACTATTCACAAGGTCGATTATTGAACAACAAGGGATACAAATATTAAGTGAACAAATTTCGTTT
>NW_012130130.1:118195-129495 GCF_000143395.1 Atta cephalotes
GTTCTTGAAGTGTTGAAATCACTCACGACACGTTCTTTCACTAATAGCGGCCTCACCATAATAGTATTTGAGAGTATTCGATGAGCCTCAGTCGCAGATTTCTTCATATTGAAGCAAAAAATTAAAATCTCCCGCAAATGACGAGAATTTGGCTCGTAAACTGACATTTTCAATCGAGAATAACTTTATGATGTAGACACAAATCGACTAATGTTTCTGGGATTATGTTGACAGATGCCCAAGTTTATTGTATGACGTCTATGATCTATTCATTTCGACCACCACTTACCGCTAAAGCCATCTATAGGAAAACGGCGGAAACAAAGTTGTACACCTAATCTCGTTGTTGATGTCGATCACAAGAAACAGAAGAAGAAATCTGAAATGGGATTATCTCTCGCAATGACACTGAACGACAACGCGACCGATTACGTGCACTGGAATGATCTCACGAGCTGGTGGATCATCTACGATTGCTCGACGCTTCGCTCTGAGCAGGCAACAACATTCATAACAACGAGATGTTGTTGATCATCGAGGAATTTCGCGAAGCCGGTCTTATTATAAATTACATCACGTATTCATAAAATGAGTCAATCGAGTGATACCAGCGAGAAAAAATACATTATTTTCTTGTATCTTGTGTATGAGGCCACCACTATATACTCACCGTCATCGATGTGTTGAGCAAGTACACGTAGGCCGTATCGCTCAAGAGTAAGAGTGGATGCGAGACGGCTGACGGTATCGCTGAGATTGTTCGAAAGAGTAGATGTCCAAAAAATTTACAAAAGAATATGGGAAAAGAGTTTTACAACGCTGATGTGCAACGAATCTTAAAAGAACACGATGTTAATCACTATTCCACATATTCGACGTTGGAAACGTGGTTGAATGGTTCAATCGCATGCTCAAGAATGACATATGGAAAATGTAATTGTCACTCAACGGCAATTACAAGCGGGTCGACGAGCTGTTGCGTCTCGTGTCAGATTACAATGCGCGCAAGCATCGCACTATCGGCATGCGACCTACCCGTGACCGCCGAAATATTCTTGGGCACAGTGTACAGCGCGATAAAGATCGCGGATCCTGCAAAGTAGGCGATTCGGTACGCGTGGGCAAGTACAAGACGATTTTTGAGAAGGGTTACACGTCAAATTGGACCACTGAGATGTTTACGATCGTTAAGGTACGTGCAGCGATCAATCCCATTTAAAACCTATTTACTCGAGGATTATTGCGGAAAATCCGTCGCAGAAGCGTTCTACGAGTTGCATCGCGCTACTCATCCGAACGTGTATCTCGTGGAGAAAATGCTGCACAAAAAGGGAGACAATGTGTACATCAAATGATTGGGATTCGATAGATTGTATAATTCATAGATACACAAAAACAATGTTATTTGATAAAATTTTGATCCATATATTTTGTATAGGTGTAATAAATATTACAATATAATACACGTATATTACATCTCATTTATCTTCGTTTTGGAGTATACAGATATAAAATACGTATATAAATGTACGATACATAAAATGAAAAATAATAGTAATACATAATAAATGGTACAAAAACATAATAGTAATATTTATACAATATATTAGGTGTACAACTTTGCTTCCGCCGTTTTCCTATAGATGGCTTTAGCGGTAAGTGGTGGTCGAAATAAATAGATCATAGATGTCATACAATAAACTTGGGCATCTGTCAACATAACCCCATAGAAACATTAGTCGATTTGTGTCTGCATCATAAAGTTATTCTCGATTGAAAATGTCAGTTTACGAGCCAAATTCTCGTCATTTGCGGGAGGTTTTAATTTTTTGCTTCAATATGAAGAAATCTGCGGCTAAGGCTCATCGAATGCTCTCTAATACTTATGGTGAGGCCGCTATTAGTGAAAGAACGTGTCGTGAGTGGTTTCAACGCTTCAAGAACGGTGATTTTGACGTCCAAGGTCATGCTCTATATTTGGTGGGACCAGCTCGGCGTAATGTATTATGAACTGTTAAAACTGACTGACAATCACAGGCGGTATCGAACGCAATTGATGCGTTTGAGCCGAGCATTGAAAGACAAACGGCCGCAATACAACGAGAGACACGATAAAGTGATTTTGCAGCATGACAATGCTCGACCCCATATTGCGAAAGTGGTCAAGACATACTTGGAAACGTTGAAATGGGAAGTCCTATCCCACCCGCCGTATTCTCCAGACGTTGCTCCCTCTGACTATCACTTGTTTCGATCAATGGCCTGGCTGACCAGCACTTCCGGTCTTATGAAGAAGTAAAAAATTGGATCGATTCGTGGATAGCCTCAAAATATGACCAGTTTTTTCGACGCGGGATTCGTACGCTACCCGAAAGATGGGAGAAAGTAGTGGCCAGCGATGGACAATACTTTGAATCATAAATGTATAACCAGTTTTTTACAATAAAGCTTCGAATTTCGGAAAAAAAACGGCGGAAGCAAAGTTGTAAACCTAATAAATGTAAAAAACATGCATGACATATAAATTATGATGATAATAGTATGTAATAGTAACATGTACACTGTATGAAAATATTTAAAAATTTAGAAAAACATACATGAAATACAAATTAAGATAATACATAAAGCAGAAAAGTAATACATATACACTGCATGGAAATATAAAAAATGCAGAAAACATTAGTAATATAAATGTTGATACACACATATATATATATTTCAAAGATATCCTCCAATGCTCCCACGGTAACGTCTCTGTTGAGTCCGGTACGACGTATCGTTTGTGCTCATTATGGACTTAGTACTCGTAAGGACTTAGAACAATTTTTGATTCGGATATCGTATATATCTTGTATAATTTAGACCGTATACACAATTGACGAGTCATTTCAATAGCATCATTCAAATACCGTGTGTAATTTTTCGCATTATATCGTTATTTTTTACATCTTTCGTCTTTTTAATGTCCTTGTCATTCACCCTCACCGCGAACATCATTGCTCTGAGATAAATGAATTCAGTCATTATCGCCCAATTATTTTCGTGCTTCATCGCATTCGGTGTGATAAATCAAGCTGTCTGTGTCGGTGTACATGATCTTACATTTGTCGCAAAATACTCATGATAAAATTCGTACAAGCAAACTTTCGATATGTCGAATATACACATACTCACGTAAATCGGCTTGTTGAACTTCACCTCGAGTTTGCACAGTTCGACGGCGATCAAATTTTCCGCAAAGACGCTACGGCTATGGAAATTCGATTTTGCGACCATTGCCTCCATACCGTCCGTCCCTTTTGTTAATAATTTTACATCAACGTAGTTGCGCACATTCTCCATAGTTTTACCGAATATCGCATTATTCATTAATTTATATAAATTTTTCTCGAAATCATTTTTAGCGCGAGTTCTAGACTGTGTATTGAATTCAATGTACTTGCGAAACCATAGGAGATTGCGCGAATTATAGCACCCGATGGATCTTTGTTATGCGAAAACTGTATCGAGTACATTGCTGCAAGTTTCTGTAGTGGACGACATAACGCTGCTTATTGTACAATGTCGCTAGAAGTTTATCCTCGCGCTTGCCGAGCAGCTTATCGCGCGTCGAATAAAACAGCAGGTCAGTGTGTTGATGCTATAGATACTCGAAATCGACCTTAAGAATGCAACTGAGCGAATCCGTAACGATCGCACTCACGTCAAAACTCACAGCGTCTTTGACCTATCGAAATTTGACGTATAGCAATGGTTGACACGTCGTTCACCCGTATAAATTGTTAACATCATAGTACATCAACTACGACAACGGTTTCGATGAGTCATACGAACGTATATACTTGTTATTAGCCTGCACGTATCTGCCTGAATATTGACTAAAGCCGCCGCTCGAATATATCGATGTCGATAAGTGAGTGTGACTCAAACTTTACGCGCGTATATTTTAACATCCCATGCGTCCCATGTGAAATCAGGCAAGGTGTAATAATGCATGAGATCGAGACCGTAACTCGCGACACAACTTTCGCGGAAATTTTCGAAAATATCAGCCAATAACAAGATATCAGTTTTCAAGTATAGATTATTGTATTCGCCGAGAATACACGTCGATTCGGATAGAGAATCGCTTCCAGATGTTCGCGGCGTAAGCGTAATCGCTGTCAGATACTATATCGCCCGTTAACGAATTGTAAAATGATTCAAGCGGTGGTAAGCGCGTGTCCTGCAATTTTTTGATGCAGTCAACGTACGGAAATATACCTTTACGAGTCAGTAATTCAAATTCTTCCGATAGTGTTGAAAATTTAGAACATACAGTTTTTAATTTGTCTCTGCTTAGAAACGTGAATTTATAGAGACTTGTACTGAAAAATTTAAATGAATCGATGAACCATAATTTTATGCATTTTCGCGAGTTTGCTTTCTCGGCGGTACCTTTAATATGTTGAACGAAATATATTTTTCTTTGGAAATTATATTTTTCTTTATCAGGAAACACATCTACATGTCCTTCGTATACGATAGCAATTTTCTTAATTATAAAGTATATATTTATCGTAGTCCGATAAATTGTGAAAAACGATCGGAACATATAATGAATTTTTATAATTCAGATTGCAATTTGCGCTGGACCATAATATCTACCGGCGAGATGGCAATGATCATAGACCTGCGTGTTGTCCGACGCGAACAGTTTCTTACAAATGTGACATCGCGTCGCACTACGGTACGCCTCCCATTGTTCTTGTGACACTGGGGTTTCCATGGGCACGTTTCTATTGGCGGATACAATATTTTTTACACGATGTGTCAAGTCTTGTAGTTGTCGCGCGAACCATGCTACACAGTCTTTATCGCGATGGAACCGATATGACGATAATGTGTCGTTGTACGTAGTACAACACTACATTGCATGTAGTATCCTATATTAAATACCTCATGCTATTGATATGTGTACGACGATGCATCTTCCCTGTCGAGTTCTATCTTCCGTAGAATGCACTCCAAGTTAATGTAGACGATGAATGGGACACATTCCTTGTTGCAGTGGTTCCCAAAAATTCGAGCCACTTACATCCACTCGGCAGTCGGATAGTGCAGTTCATTTTCCCACAATCCATTGCGTGACTGCAAACTTTTTTGTACTGAAGTAGTGCAAGCATCTAAAAAAAACAAAAAAATTGTAATTATTACCATTATTTTATTAGTAAGACGGAAAATTATAATTTTTTATGTATACTTACCAATCGCAGAAAAATTTCTTATTCTCATTCCTAGTAATTTAGCGATCTCAAGAGACGGGATACATTTTTTATCCAGGCAAAATGTCCAACAACGTACGTGGATGTACAGTATGTATAGCACGTCTTGCATGTTGACGTTTTTCCTTCTTGTCATTGGTGAGCTGCAGAAGAAGGACCTATTTATTCTCGATATCATACACGTTGATCGACATTCAAACGTTCAAATCTAGAAATGTCTTTTAAAGTCATTGAAAATTCGATACTATCGTATAATGCGGATATGACGATCCTTGATCCGCAATCGAATACAGAGCGACCACCGATCATGCGAAGCACGCATTATCCGTTGTACGCACATTGATCATCGCTCGTTTCATCGTTATTTTCCCGTGGCACTTTGATAGCATCCCACGTATGGGATTTAATTTGTTCACGTTCAGTACCAAATTGAGAATTCGCGATAATGCTCATTCGCTCCTGGAACTCTTCGAGTGACATCAACGTGGGCATCTTGATGAGCATGCTGCTCGTACCACTCATGCAAATCAGTGTATCTTAATGTTCTTAATGTTTATACTCTTAATGTTATGTTTGTTGTTCGTCACAAATTTGTCATTGAATTTGATTTGATTTGTGGTGTTCACTTTTACACTACTGTGTCTTTCTATAGCGTCTCGCATTCGCTCGAGCACTATTTCTCTTGCGTCTTCCAAAAACCGCCGCGGCTCAATTTAATCTACGTTGACCACGGTGCCCGTCAATATACGCTTTTCACGCGGCGTTGATCTCTCGCCAGACGAGAGATCTTTCGTCGCAACTCGCGTACCCGCTACCAACGTGCACGAAACGTCGCTATAATTGTGTCTTTGCACCTGCGAGTCGCGTCCTTGCCATCAAGGATTGTCTGTGTCTAATAACGAGGCTTGGCATGACAAAGTTCCTTGAGCTGCATTCGTCGCATCGTTGCAGTCACACTCCATCAGAGTAGTGATCTGGCTGCACTGCTCCAGCAATTTGCGTTCCACTCGCTCATGATTTTTCATGTCTTTTTTTTATAGTCTTTAAATCACTTTTTCACAGAACACTTATACGTGACTCGTTCACACACGTTGCAGCACTGCAACATATCTAGAATGTCATATTTAGAATGTCATAACGTTCTAACACCTTTTCCATTATGTTTGTTTGCGAAAGTGCATTGTTCACACTCAAAGCATTGATCGTCGCATCTATCGAAAAACAGTTTTAGCGCAGGATTCTTATCGCGAAACCATCCATCTTGTCAATATTCAGCAGTTCGATGCACTTTTCACTAGTGAGAATTTTAATGCACCAACTTTGGCTCTTATCTACGATTTTCTTTGCCCAATAATAATCGTTCTTTATTACATTGACATTTCTATTCCACCAATATCTCGTTTCATACTCATCGTCCTCGTAACATTTATCTCGTAACGTGAGTACATTTTCTATTGGGTGAGTAAAGATCAGTCAGAAACGTGCTCTCTGATAACTATTCCATGTTTCTCACCACGTATATCTAATTCTCAATCGCGTAGGAATTGCATCGGCAATATTCGTACACCTATCTCTTTTTTGCGGATTACCGAGAACATATAGCACATCATCTATATTATAGTCTTCCCATATATTTTTCAATAGCGTCTCTCTCACAATATTATTCACAATAGTTTTTCAGTGTGTGCAATGTAGGCACTTGTTGCATGGAAATATAGTGTACATTGATATTCTGCAATTCGTGCAAGACTGATCGCTTAGTGCATCAATATAATTGATATCGTGCTTCCTTATAAGATACATTCCCATAACATCGGTGTCAGCCAAAAGGATCATGCATGCTGTACAATTAAAGCATCACCCGTATAGCACTGAATCATGCAGTGTTTAGTACAGCCGGATTTCTGAAGACGGCACAAATTTCTCTGCGTGATCCGTATCGTGCTCGCTCAAATCATTAACATAACCAGTATTGTCGGATAGCATTTCTTTGTCGGAATCTTGATCCATTATTTCTTCAAAATCTATTTCCGTCTCTAATATTCGCGAACTTTTCCGGATTCACGTTTTCTAATAAACTCGATTACGTTGGCTGTGTTCTCAACGTTTGCACAATGGTTAGCCATACTTTTTCCATTATTCTTATTGTGACCGATTCGTTCATCTTCTAGGACACCAACTATGGAACTGAGCGCTTATAACTCATTATTTCATTTGTGATTTCTTTGTCCTTTTGCCTATTGGGCAACACTTTCTTTAAAAATAGATAAGGCAGCATCGCAAGCGATTCTAGTTTATTTTTCACACCTCATTGATATGTTTATATAAACACCAACACTTCTTTTAACGTGTCGCGACATGCCATCGGTCTTTTCCCAGAAAAAATTATTATCGACTTCTTCGAAGAAATTTAAGGACTGTGGGTACGCAATGTGATTTCATACTTTTCACTGAAGTACCACTTCCATTTTACTGTAGAAGAATTATGTTAAGTTTAGCAGCCGAAACATCGGCGCTTTTCTTAACGCGTCATGTCACCGATCTGACAGTGTAATAAACAATGTATATAGCTTTTTTTCATTCACTTGTAAATTTCGATTATGAGCAATAAAACATCGAGTAAAAGAATATATATATCGAAAATCGATCAAGCGCAAGGAGTATCATTCTTGTCAGGTCCGCTACCAAGTTCATCACTATCGAGGGAAAAAACAAGATAGAAGATGGGAATGTCTTGGTGAAAAAGCATCAAAATCTCCAATATATTCTTCATCATCATCAACATCATCAATGTCATCAAAATATAAGCCAAAATATAAGATATCGCATTTAGAGTGACTAGTGCTAATAAATTTTATTCTCTGCTGAAAAGAATAGTAGTCAAGAAAATTTTTCGCTCTCTTTTTCCAAAAAGCTGCTAGCGATGTTCGAGTCACCGATCACATTCGAACGCTGTCAATCGCGAAAAAAAATGTAATAAAAGATGAGAAAAAATCAGTGTGATAAATATAATGTAAATAAAAATTTTTCGTTCACATCATTATATATATGTACCTTTTTTACTCCTTTGCCTCGACGCGCTAGTAAAAAACCGTATTGAAAAAAACTGTGTCATAAAAAGAAAAGAGACTTTTATTCAATTGATTCATTTCTTTCGTCCTTTCTTCATTCATAGCACATTACGCGCTCTGACATCGTCGCGCTCTATTTTTCTCTAACATGCGAATCTTTGTTACTTATACATTTTTGGAGAGGATGGTAAGGTGATGAACGGGCGGTGACGAAAAAAATAGCGGAATGTCACATAATCAATCGACTGGGGTCCTATGTTTATGTAAACAGCGATAGCGCTGGAATCTTCCCCACGCTTTTCCCTTCTCCGTGCCTATCCCTGCGCCCCGTGCCCCTTCTAGACCCATGAGTTAGAATTCCTCTATTATTGCCTACTTATGTTTATACATACATACGCTTATACGTACATATGTTTATACATACGTTCATACATACATTTACATATATATGTTTATATAAAATATGTTTATATATTTATTTAGTGAATAAGGAAGTTTTACACTTCATAGATATATTATTTGCGCGACATCTTCTGCGCTTAACTCCTACTGCCCGTATCCTTTCCAGTTCATACATATGTTTATATATACGTTTATATATACATTTATACGTATATTTAATATTGCATATTTTACTTTTTGCGGAGCGCTGACTCTTATGGTCGCAGACGTTCCTTCTCACATCTGCGTCATCTCTCAATCTTTCCACACTGCTATTGTATGTTACCGATTTACTACTTGTCCATTACTATTGTATTCTTTATAGTTTTCTATTCAATTTTCAGTATTAATGTATCTTAAATTTATACTACGTCATGTTACATTTTTATATCCTGTAAGCAAACTTTCGTACTATATTGTAAATTTATGTTTTATTTTATTTTATTTGCTTTGGCGTTTTTTTACACTGTAATTTTTTACTCTCATTTTCTGGTAGGAGTTAGAGCAGCAGACTTTGTTGGTGCCTCACCACTTTGTGCATCTGTACAGTTAATTTTTTCTCGTTTAATTCTATAGTCGTCATGTTTTTTGTTATTTTGTGTAATAAATAATGCACAAATAAATTAAATTAAAAATTAAATTAAATTAAATATGTACGTATGCATATTAAGTATGTATATATGTATGTATATACGTACATATTGTATGTACACACGTACATATTGTACGAATGAATGTATGTATGAATTTTTTTAACATTATCGTTCAAAAGTTATTAGGTGTACAACTTTTCTTCCGCCGTTTTCCTATAGATAGCTTTAGCGGTAAGTGATGGTCGAAATAAATAGATCATAGACGTCATATAATAAACTTGGGCATCTGTCGACATAACCCCATTAGTCGATTTGTGTCTGCATCATAAAGTTATTCTCGATTGAAAATCAGTTTACGAGCCAAATTCTCGTCATTTGCGGGAGGTTTTAATTTTTTGCTTCAATATGAAGAAATCTGCGGCTGAGGCTCATTGAATGCTCTCAAATACTTATGGTGAGGCCGCTATTAGTGAAAGAACGTGAGTAGTTTCAACGCTTCAAGAACGGTGATTTTGACGTCCAAGGTCATGCTCTGTATTTGGTGGGACCAGCTCGGCGTAGTGTATTATGAACTGTTAAAACCGACTGAAACAATCACAGGCGATCGGTATCGAACGCAATTGATGCATTTGAGCCGAGCATTGAAAGACAAACGGCCGCAATACAACGAGAGACACGATAAAGTGATTTTGCAGCATGACAATGCTCGACCCCATGTTGCGAAAGTTAAGACAAACTTGGAAACGTTGAAATGGGAAGTCCCACCTCACCCGCCGTATTCTCCAGACGTTGCTCCCTCTGACTATCACTTGTTTCGATCAATGGCACACGGCCTGGCTGACCAGCACTTCCGGTCTTATGAAGAAGTAAAAAATTGGATCGATTTATGGATAGCCTCAAAAGATGACCAGTTTTTTCGACGCGGGATTCGTACGCTACCCGAAAGATGGGAGAAAGTAGTGGCCAACGATGGACAATACTTTGAATCATAAATGTATAACCAGTTTTTTACAATAAAGCCTCGAATTCCGGAAAAAATCGGCGGAAGCAAAGTTGTACACCTAATAAATAATTAATAACAATTGAGTAATCCATTACAAACATCTGGATCTTAATCATCGGATCATTTTCAATATAAATATTTTCAGATAAATTATGATGTTACAAACTATAAGATATGAAGCCGGCAATGATGATGTGTATCATTTTGTTTACTTGATTCCTACAATTGTTTTTTTCACACGGTTCTTTGAAATCTTTCTGATTGTAGAACTTGTTACAATACGCAAAATTGTCATAACTTGTCTGTATGTACATGAAACTGTTAACTGTGTCTTTTTTTATATTCGAACTGAAACATTGCGTGGACGTATACTTTGAACTGTGTCAATATGTAAATAGTATGAGTGAAGAAATTAAATAATTTTTTACCAAATTTTTTGACAAAAGTTGTATTATCAGTAAATTCAGTGTTATAAATAAAATAAGTTTTACAAAATTATGATAAAGCTTCTATTACAGAATAGTGAATAGTTGGCACTTTAAATAATATTGAAAACCAACAACTGGTGAGTGAATATTGTTTTTCAAGTATGAACATATAATTATAATATAACATTTTATAATATCATTTCATAATTATTAATACTATTATAGTTCTAGTCATGACTGCGTTTCAAGATTAGAAAGGACTTTATTGCACAGTTTATAGAATTGTCTAGTGTACTTATATAAATTCATACTGAAATATTGCATTTAGATAATAAGAACAACTTTGGTCGATTATAGAGTTTAATTTATTTAATTGATGAAAATTTATTTATTTAATTGATTAAAATTTATTTATTTAATTAAAATTTTTTTATACGATTTATAGCATATATATATATATATATATATATATATGCATACATATATTATTTCTTGTATAA
>NW_012130130.1:131700-132830 GCF_000143395.1 Atta cephalotes
GTGTGTATAGAGCAATTAAGATATGTTCTATTTCATAATGTACGTGATGAATCATCTTACCCTTCTTTAATATTTCGTGAACAACAAGGATAAAATGATGACATCATGCACATCATGAAATAGAACGCATTCTAGTCGGCACAATACTTTTTTCCTGGATTATTTTATCACCGTATTGGCTGCGATGATCACTGGTTTCAAATTAATATTACATTTGTCTGTTTTTTTTTTGTACGACAAGCGTTATTGATTGCAGGACAAAAGTTCTCGGATCTCTTTAACAGCCAATTAATAGGTTGAAAAATTTGTTGTACGACAAATGTAATACCAGCCTTAATACCCGTATCAGTAGTCAGGCTTTATATTCAAGACTTTCTTAAAATCATCTTTACATACTTTGTAGCTAATAAAAAATCGGTTCAAAATAACCTCTTTTGCTTAAAAAAATTGGTTTTTCGCAAAAAGATAGAAATCGCTCTCTTTTTATGGAAGACCGATTTTTTTTAAATCAGAATGTTCTTATAATAATATAATTGTTATATCAGTATGATAAAGTGAAGATTTTCATAATAAATATATAATTTTTTTGATTTGTATTCTCATTATAGAACATAAAATTTAAATACATCATATATCAAAATTATTAACACAAGAAGATATAATAAATGAGCTTATCCCAAATATTGAAGACAGACTAAATTTCATCGAAAAATATGAAGAGTTTATTTCAAAAAATAAAGAAAATGTAAGTTCATGGATACAATTTCAAAATTTGAAAAATTTTTACTTATTTATATATTTATAATACATATTTTATGATTAGGATATTCGTACATTTCAAGTGGAAAGTGATGGATTCTTGACCTCATTTTTACAAGAAAAAGATTTTACATTTACTATTACTTCAGATAGTGAATTATAATATTCGAAGACGAACATAAACAGATATCATGTCAATCTTCTGACGAATTTTTAAAAGAAATTGCTTTGCCTGATTTTAATTTGACTGAACTACTTGAATCATTGGGAAAAACTATTATTTCTTTTTATAATAAAAACAATTATTTAAGTGACCTTAGAAATAAGTTTGTGGATATAATTATGAGATATTTATTCTCATTTCATTGCAA
>NW_012130130.1:132850-143196 GCF_000143395.1 Atta cephalotes
ATAAATCACAGATTTTATAAATAAATTTCTAGTTAAATATTTTATACTTTTCTATTAATAAGTTAATCATATTTTTTATTTTTAGCCGATTAACTCACAAAAATTATGAATCAATAACTAAGATAAAAAAACTATTTGCTAACGAGCCTGCAACGGTTTATTATATTGCTGCAATATGAAAACGAGATTCTCCAATCGGAAAAACTATTGTAGCTAAAGGAAAATTAACCGATAAAGCTAAAATTTAATTCATCAAGGTAGTTACTCAAGAATTACAAAAAAAAAGGAAAGTCAAACAGAAAATATCAATAAAACATCAACAGTACAGAAAATAGATGAAATAAGAATTTATTATAAGAAAGAAACATATTGTATATTAACATAAATTTAATTTTCAGATTTATCTTCGAACGACTTCTATTTATGGTTATATTCCAGAAATAAATCTTAGAAAGAAGTTCTCATTAATCGAAGAAATACTTTTCAATTAAGACAAAAAGAAGCGACTACTGCATTTGAGTTTATTGAACAATGGCCTATTTTGAAACAATCAAATGTAAACTCTCTTGTAAGCTGTTAATATATATATTTTTCTCTTTTTTCCTTTTCCATATTTTTTCTCTTTGTCTCTCTCAAATACATATTTTATAGATAATAATAATTTTGAACTATTTCCAAACTGTGATTTTAATTTATTAAAATATTGGAATTCATTCTTTGATAAGATAGTTTATTATAAAGTCAAACAACGATAACCTGAAAATTAACATTAAAGAATTGGAATTATTTTTTGAAAGTGAGTATATGTCTACTGCATTTATGCTAAATGTAGCAAATCTATAAAAAAATCATTCCACAAAATGATATAAGAAAAAAGTGTTCTATATAGAATAGTATGCTACTTTATTTTAGAAATAAATGTTATAAAAGAATTTTATACAATAAAATAAATTTTAATTTTATAATAATCTTAATTACATAATTCCTCCATAGCACCAAAATTTTAACTGAATTTAATGTACAGATTTGTAATTTATCTGCGTAAAAAAATAATTATATAGAAATATTTGTTTATTTAATAATTTTTTCTTATTATGAGAGATAATTAAAAAGTTTTGAAAGTTTAGGTTCGTGATTTTAACAATATATGTCTACATTAAAATTATCAGATTAAATTAAACTTATTATATAATGAGATGTTTATTCTCTATTCTAGATTTCAAAATAATGAAACAAATTATAATATTGTGTCATATTTTACCACCAAAGGAAGAGAAGACTTATAATAAAGAAACAAACACTGGAAATTTTCGATCTAAGAATGTATGTTTTATTATAATTCATGCAACTATAATATAAGTATAATATAAGTATTGTTAGAAATTATCAAAAATTACAAAGGATGATAGGTTGCTTAAAAAGTGCAACAAAAATTATATATTATATCTTATTGTTAATTGTACATGTAATCTTATGTTTCTTAAACTGCTGAATATGATAGCATTTTTATCCATCTAATTTATGGTCAAAGTCAAGTTAAAAGAGTCATTTTAATAATCATCCGATGAATAACAATTATTTTTATTCCAATTATTTTATGTTTGTATTATAATATAGTTTTAAATCTTTCTTCATTAAAAATCAAAGAAACACTTAAAAATAAAATACTTCAGAATACTTCAGAAATTCTGAATCTGATAAGCGCTTATGGCAAGAATCGGTCTATTTTATCCATTATTCTCTCATTTTATTCTCTCCTCTTTAGTCCTTTATTCTCTGAAATTATTTGTAAATAGTTATCTATGTTTCCTATTCCATCAGAGTGCTGCCGATATTGAAGATAAAATATGCAAAAGGAACGAGCAAAAATACGTAATCTATATTTACCCTTTCTCCTAGTCAAAGGTTCAATTTCCAGTGAAATTAATAAAATATATATTGTCATTAATGAAGTGAAATACGAATATGAGAATGTCTAAAGACATTCGATATACTTTTCAAAATTTTTTATGTTATACGTATTTGCTATCCTCCACAAAGTGAACATATTTATGAAGTGATGTGAACATATTTATTGAAATAGTGATTTTTAACAGCCAAAGAAAGAATTGAAAAAAATATCCTTACATTCAAGATATTATTCAAAATATAAAATTTAATCAGTAAATTTTATATACACAGCCAAGAAATTTCAATATTAAAAAATGAAATCAAAAAGATTTGGAGATTAATAACACAGAATCTTATAAAAATATGGTTTTCTATGGAAGTCCATAAAAACAGTTATAGATTCTAATAAAATTACATTCTAATAACATAATTTTACCATTAATTCTATATTTTGATAATTTTGAGGTTAGTAATCCACTTGGAAGTCACGCTGGTTATCATAAAATTGGATTTATATTACACTATTGGATTTATATTACACTATTTCGACCATTCCACCAAAATATAGTATTCGCTTAGAAAATATATTTGTTTCTACATCATTTTACAGTTCAGACAGATGTCAATTTGGAAATAATGCTGTTTTAAACCATGCAATAAATAAATCAAAATTTTTAGAAAAGAATAGTTTATATATAGAAAAGGATAAGAAACATATATATTTTGCATTTTCTTTTGTAATAGGCGATAATTTAGGAGTTCATTCAATATTTGGATTAACTGAAAGTTTTTCTTCTAAGTATTTTTGTAGGTTTTGCTTGGCAGAAATATAACAAAAATATAACAAAAAAATTAATTACAGAACAGTCAAATCTATTAAGACTAAAAAATCAATATGTATATCATTTGGAAAATAAAGATTTCGGAATAAAAGAGAGATTTAATTTTAACGATTTAGAGTATTATCATATTTATGAAAATCAATATATAGATGTTATGCATGATTTATATGATGATTCAAGATGATGTGGCAAATATTATATCAAAATTAATACATTCAAATTATTTTATTTTAGATTCTCTTAATTTCAAAATTAAATATAATTTATATAATCCATATGAAAAAAATATACACCTAGCCATTAAACAAAGTCATTTAAAAAATGCGAGTATAATCTGTTCAGCTGCTGAAATGAATGCATGGTAAATAATTTTCGTTTTATAGTTGGTAATATTATATTATTCCACAAGATAATAAAATTTGGAAATTTTGTTAACTTTGAAAATATCAGAAATTTGGTCGAATCCATGTATATTTAAAACAGCAATTCAACAACTAAGTTTTTACATTTCTGAACATCACAAATTATATAAAAAAAGATATATATATATATATATATATATATATATATCTTTTTGATAAGCTTAAACCTAAACATTATTTCTTGACACACTATTCTCTTATTGAAAAAAAATGGACTTTTTCATTATTTATCTATGAGATTTGAAGCTAAACATAGAGATTTGAAATTGATACTTAGAAATCGCGTGAATTTGCCTTTTACACTTTTTAATCGAATTTTACACTTTTTTGAATCGAATCAGCTTAAATATATCAATATTTAACTAAGAACGGATTTTCTGATAATATTCAATGGGGAGGTAATATTAGCGCAGTAAAATTAAAAAATGAACCTGACATCGAGATATTTAAAGATTTTGATTTAATTACATATTATGTAGGAAAAGGTATATTTGTTATAAATCTTCTTCTGTAATTAGAATAATAGATAATATTTTATCTTAATTCAGTAGAATAAAATATGTTTCGAAAAAAAAATCTGATTACAGTTGTTATCTTTATTGAGAAATTATATTGAATTATAATAAACATTTTCATGCTTATAAAGCATGAAAATGTATAAAATAATAAAGAGCAGAATTTTATATTTTATTTTATCAATGAATTGAATTATCTTCTTCCACTTAATTTACATATAACTAATACTGGTCAAATGATGCTTCCACAATATTAATTGCGAATAATTTCTTGATTGTCTATATAAATATACAGGAATATCTTTAAAGAATTATTTATAAAAAGTTAAAACGTAATTAAACGTTTATGATACAAATAAAATATTTTTTTCATTATTTAATCTCATTGTTGCAAAATAAACAATTTATTACATTTTAGAATAGATATTTTGTACAAGTTTTGTTAGAAATTAGAGATTTAGAGATTTACACATTAGAGATTTATTTTTGTTTCTCTATTAGAGATATTTTCTGTAAATAGAAAATATGTATTATTAAAGTACGAAATAATTATTTTATTATTCATTCAGAGTGATTATTTATATTATAACATTTAAATGTTTGAAGATACAAATATAAACAATAGGGAGCACACAGTCAACAACGACGAATGTTAAAACGAAAATCATATATTTAATATTATTGTATTATATAAAAACATAGATGTTTCGGTTAAGATTTGACATTAGTCACATCAAGATGACAAATAAAGAATTACAAAAAATTAATTAGTTACGCAAAAATCACAGAGATGGTAATAGAGTATCAAAATGACAAATAGAAAAAGTACATAAAATTAAAACAATGATCACAAGTCAATAAGATAGCAAAAGAATTTTCCAAACGCTTGTGGTACAAGTTAATCGAATAATATAAAGTCCAAAGAATGAAATTAACCAAAAAATCTTTTTTTTAACCGCTTCTGGCGACTAATTTTGCGTTTATGATTCCTTTTTAAAGGAAATAAAAAATAACTATGTGTAAGAATACGGAATTTCCAGATTCTATTTAAAGATTAAAAGACAAGAAAACGCTTTTTAACAATTTAAATTTTAGACAATATATTAATTATTTATAAAAGTCAATCTAAATTCACATTAACACTCGCTTACTATGTATTTTTCGACACAAATTCTCGCAGATGTAACTTGGAGTAAGCAACATAATTTAAAAAACATGAACAATTTGAACAAATGATAAGAATCACCGCTGACAAAATTTTTTGGAACATCTTAGCTCGTGATAGTATTTATATAATGTGAAAGGAAAAGAGACAGAATAATAGTGGAGAGGATAGTTCTATGTGTGTGTAGAAGGGATTTTTTTAATGATTGGTAGGTAGATTTCAGGAAAGTGTTCTGTGTTTGTTTAAACTATTTTCTTGTCGTTTAATATGGATCATTTCGAACACCATCTTTTTATAATAAGATTGTTTTGAATCGAGAATGCTAGCATTTCTCCAATCAATTGTATGATCGTTTGTGACGAGAGATAACAGACAAAGAATTTGTAGATTTTTTTACATTGTTTATGTGTTCTTTTAAATGCGTCTTTAATTTCCTTTTTGTTTGTCCTACATAAGAATAATTGCAATCATGACAGTTAATTTTATAAGCATTTGAGCTACATTTCTTTTTTTTGTTTGATTTTGTCTTTGCCTATTTTAATGAAATTATTCATACAATTCATTGGTTTATAAACCTGTTGAAGTCGAAGTTTTTTGTAATAGATTTAAATTTTTCAGAGATTTTATTGAAGTAAGGAATGACAAAATACTTTTTAGCAATCCTAGAGAAATTTGAGTTGGCTATCTTTATGTTTCTTGATATTTTCAAAATTATTTTTGGAAGATAATGCCTTGATCCTGTTGTTAATAGTTGTAAATAAAGATTCGGATGGATATCCATTATTTTGGAGAATATTTATTAGGGAAATAATATTATTCTCATGAAATTTTGGATGGGGAAGGAATAGAATTCGGTCCAACTGCCCAATAACGACACTCCTTTTGTATTCAACAGGATGATTAGAAAAGAAATTTAAATGTCTAAATATCTCCCAGAATTTGTTTTACAGAAGTTTTCTGTAATTGTCAAAAATAATTCTCCCATTTTCAATTAACAGTTTTATATCGAGAAAATTTATTATCCATTATCACCATATTCGACCGTAAATTTGATTCTTTCATGGTAAGAATTAAAAAAGCATAGGCTTGTATTACTCGTTTGGAGCTGCAATAATGATGTCATCAACATAGCGATAATAGAATGGAATATGTGTGGTTAGTGTCTTATATGCTGCATTCCTTGTATCCGCTAGAATTGGAAAGAGAAGAGATCCCAGACCGAACCGATGAGCAGACCGAATATTTGTTTATAAATTTCATTATTAAATTAAAAAAAACTTTAGGATAATTGAATTTGCTATTTTACTCATGGAACGGTATTATGTTGTTGCATATCGAATCCCATCTTTCCAAGATGTTTTTTAAAGCTAAATCTTTAAGAATGTTCAAACACATAGTTATCAAATGACATAGTTATCAAATGACAATTTGATAATTTTCTTGTAATGACATATCATTAATTTTTTTAACGAGATCGAAACTTTTTAATATAATTAAAATTTTTTTTAATACTTTTGTCAATAAAGTTTTTTAGAAAGGTGGCCAAATTGAAGAGAGAACTGTTTATGCAACTGACAATCATTCTTAAAAGATAATCGTCTTTATGTACTTTAGGGAACCTATAAGACCTTGCTTAATTTCCATTCGATATATACAATTTTTTATACATGGATTGATCAATTATACGCTTTAGTTCTCCACCGTGTCAAAAATGTATGCATTTCCATCGTCAATTTGCTAGTAGGATATTTTTTTATCATTATGAAAGTATTTTTGTCAGACAAAATTTCGTACAATTTTATTTGTAATCCTTCGAAGTTAGTATTATAGTAGTAGTTGCCTTTATCCGCTCTAATAATTAACAAATCAGGATGATCAGCAACAAAATGATTAAGTTCTTTGAGCCCTTTTTTTATCAAAGTGGCATTCGGAAAACTAAATTTTATATTTTCAAGAATAGGTATAACCTCTTTTCTAATGGAATTTTTTGTTCTTTCATTTAATTTAGATAAATTATTCTCTATATGTTTGATATATTCAAATGTTATTTTTTCTTTATTTCTAACATTATTCGGTAGATTAAAACGTTGATCTAATTGTAACATGAATTTAGCATTCTCGGAATACTGCTAAGATTGATCAACCAGTTATTGTTTATGTTATTTAATTTATAATCGGAAATAAATTTCTCCGGACTGCTATTTACACGAGTGTAACAATAGAATTATTCTCTCTAACATCACATGTTGAAATATTATTAATTTTAATCAGAACAAATTCTTTGCGACAATCTCCAATAAGCGGTTTTGTAATGGCAATATTATAAGTAATATTTTTAATATTTTCATTGTGAGCACGCGATTTAGCAGACTTTAAATTATCGATTTTTTTTATTTATGTAATTTTCTTTGTTCCAATTTTTGAAATTAACTTCTTGACGGAAGAACGCACAACAAATATCAAAGGAAGAGCCGAGTTAATAGTTCTATAGTTAGTAACTTTGAACTTTATCTTACTCGACTAACTTGTACTACAAGCATTCCGAAAATTCTTTTACTATCTTATTGACTTGCGATCATTAATTTTATTTATGGATTTCTTCTATTTATCATTTTGACTGTATTACCATCTCTGTGACTAGTGATTTTTGTAATTAATTAATTTTTTGTAGTTCTTTATTTGTCATCTTGATATACTGATGATTAAATCTTGACCGAAACGTCAACTACGTTTTTATATAATAATATTAAATGTACGATTTTCGTTTTAACATCCGTCATTGTTGCTGTATGCTCCCTATTTTTTATATTTATTTATATTGTTTATTTATATTTATTTGTATTAATTATTCAAATAAATTATTTGTATTGTGTTTAGATAATATACGTGGGTAGTTTGTTAAATCAGTGGCTTTGATAAAAATAGATATATTGAAAAATAAGTTGAATTGTGATAAGAAAAATAAAGAAAAAGGTTATTGTCTTATCAAATTGCCCATGTATTTTTATGAAAGAAAATACAATATGAAAGAAAAATACAATAAATATACTTGTGTATTATTAATATGAAATAATTATATTCAGACGCATTATTTGTACTGCGTTTAGATGATATACGTATTTTTGTGAACAGGTAAACAAATACTTATGTATTATTATTGAAATAATTATGTCTGGACAAATTATTTGTATTGTATTTAGATGATATACGTAAACAGTTTGAAGTTAGTGATTTTTAATAAAGGGAGCTATATTGAAAAATAAGGAACAGTTAAAAAAAGAAAATGATCACTGATTTATCGAAACTGCTCAGATACTTTTGCAACAGATAAAAATAAATAAATATTTTTCCAAATCTTTTACATTAATAAAGCCCAACTTCAATCTTGATTATAAAAACTCACTCTTGATTATATTGCTTAAGCTTTGGTATAAATTAGTAAATTTAACTTATTTCTATTAAGACAGATAATTCTTAATTGATATTTTATCTCAATGCTGAAGCAGTGTGAATGACTTTCTATTACATTTACATCTTTACACCATTAAAGTATCGATTAAAACTTCTAACCTATTAGAAATATTCTTATCATATTCTTGTAGCTTTATTATCTGAATGCGTAAGCAATGTAAACAAGAGATTTTTAAAATAAAACTTACTATGTAAGTTTTTAATCAACGAATTTTTTATATCATATACAGGATGTTTGATAATTGCAACAATGCTTAAAGATAGATTTCTAAGATCATTTTGACGAAAAGCATGATATCAAAATGTTGAGGCTGTATAATAGTTTTGAATTACAAGCATTTAAAATTCGCGAATCTTTCTAATACTGCCAAAAATTCGATTTGACAACTTTAAATGCTTATGATTTAAAAATTATAGCTTCGACTTAGAATTTTAGAATTGCGATTTTTGTCTCAAAATGATTTTAGGAATCTACTTTTAAGTGTAACGGTCTTTACTGGACACTATATTTTTTTCAAAAGCAACATATTTCAGAAAATTGATTTCTTTGTTTCTAACTATTTATTTGTTTGTAATAAAAAAACCTTAAAGATATGCGAGGAACGAATTCTTTGCAATTAGGATAATTTAGATACCAATCTTTTGCAAACGGCGGAAACTTATTTGTACTCCCAATATATATATATATATATATATACATATATATATATATATACATATATATATATATATACATATATAATAGATAAAAAAGAAAAACAAATAAACAAACTGTAGAGAAAAGGTATAAAAAAATTTATAAAATAAACACTTACTGTTTATAAAACTTTTCATCTTGAATAGGAATGTAAAATCTCATGGAATCATACATGTTTGGAAAGCGTTTGCAGTAGCGGTAGCGTCTGAATGACTGATGCAGTAACATTGCCAGAACTTTTTCTAAGTTTCATACCCTCCGTCACATTTCTTCAGGAATGCATGAAATTATGAAATTGTTCAACTAACACAAAGGAGAGATCAAAAATGCAAGCGCCGATGTACGACAGCTTTGTTAGTATAATAAAAGATTTTTTATGGAACATTTGACGTATTAATACAATATATTTCTCGATGACATCATGAATATAATTTTGATACATTGTGGAGTTACCAAATTATATGCATAATGATATAAAATTTAAAAATCGAGATGCATTGTGACAATTTGCCAAATAGTGCGCATAATGATGTATGTCTTATCCGTTGTAGTCCTATACTCGCCATAGTATCGTGCTCTCTCTCCTACGTGATCCTACACTTATTTACAGTATTCGCGTTCTGTCTTCTTTCCAGTATATTAGGTGTACAACTTTGCTTCGGCTGTTTTTTTTCTGGAATTCGAGGCTTTATTGTAAAAAACTGGTTATACATTTATAATTCAAAGTATTGTCCATCGCTGACCACTACTTTCTCCCATTTTTCGGGTAGCGTACGAATCCCGCGTCGAAAAAACTGGTCATCTTTTGAGGCTATCCACGAATCGATCCAATTTTTTACTTCTTCATAAGACCGGAAGTGCTGGTCAGCCAGGCCGTGTGCCATTGATTGAAACAAGATAGTCAGAAGGAGCAATGTCTGGAGAATACGGCGGGTGGGATAGGACTTCCCATTTCAACATTTCCAAATATGTCTTGACTACTTTCGCAACAGGGGTCGAGCATTGTCATGCTGCAAAATCATTTTATCGTGTCTCTCGTTGTATTGCGGCCGTTTGTCTTTCAATGCTCGGTTCGCATCAATTGCGTTCGATTGCCTGTGATTGTTTTAGTCGGTTTTAACAGTTCATAATACACTACGCCAAGCTGGTCCCACCAAATACAGAGCATGACCTTGGACGTCAAAATCACCGTTCTTGAAGCGTTGAAACTACTCACGACACGTTCTTTCACTAATAGCGGCCTCACCATAAGTATTAGAGAGCATTCGATGAGCCTCAGCCGCAGATTTCTTCATATTGAAGCAAAAAATTAAAACCTCCCGCAAATGACGAGAATTTGGCTCG